>NC_084994.1:38853718-38946218 GCF_963854185.1 Sardina pilchardus
TTGTTTGGTTAGATATAATAGCCTACTACACCCCTCAATGAAGCTCTACAAGTCAAACCAACTCTTTTAAGATGTGGAATACCCCCTTGATACCAAAGAGCACCTGCTTTCGAGACGAAGCACCTAGGACCATCAACCATTTTAGATATTTGAGGTTATCGACCTTGGTAGACCTTTTAATCAGTTGCCCACAATTACATTCTCTCATCATTCTCTCTCTGGTTCATGTATAGTGTGCACCATTTGAGCACGCAGATGGGTTCTGTACTGAGTATGACGAGGAGGAGAATCAGGAGAGAAGTGACAGACAGGAGACAAAGCAAGAGGTGAGCAGGAGGCTGTTTACAACTGCAATGTTGAGTTGATACATTTGGAAAGTAGTTGATTAGTCATAAAGGTAAGGAATACTTCCAGCTTGTTTTGGTGTAAAAAAAGAGGAAAATTCAATTAATGGAAAGACATGAATGAGTAAAAAGAAAGCCAACCCTGTGGCAGTCTAACAGGAAACAGAGCTTTTTGAAGGGGAAGTGGACAAAACAGAGCGAAACAACCCAAAAAATAAATAAATCCATGAGAATGGAACACCGTGTTACTCTTCCTTTGCCACTGCAATATTTCCTACAGTACTGGCTGACACTAGCTGGACAGAACATCAACCTAATCGGCTACAATGTTTTTTGATCTGCTTTTGGGATTTGGACACTACAGAGAGTCCAGGGTGCCATTGGAGATTTGGACATTTGGGAGGGGAGGGGAGGGGAGGGACATGGCCTTGTCTGGTCTTGTTTTTTTGTGTGTGTGTGTTTGTGTTTTTTTCTTCTTTTTTCCCATTACACTCTCAGAGACACAACAGTGTAGTCGAGGAAGCACAGAAAGTACTTTTGTGTCCTGATTGGAATCAATTTGGGCCATTGACAAAACCTGCTGCGGGGAAAAAGGGGCCGCGATGAGATCAGATTACAGACATCTGTTTGGAGAGTCAGGACGTTCAACCTGACCTGCCTGCACAGCTGGGTCACAGGACTATACTGTAGCACTTGATCAGAGATTACAGGCCATCAAGCCTAGTCACTGCATGGTGGAGTCATCTACTATGTGAAACCAAGACTACAATTTACTCTCTACTATTATACTATACTATACTATAGTATAGTATAATAGTAGAGAGTAAATTATAGTATTACTATACTATACTATACTACACTAATGTGAGTCAGTATATTAACAGTCTAGGGTAAAGACAAACAAAAAGACAAACAAAACTCTGTATAAGGACACAACTACAAAGGGTATTCCAACCTTTCTTTGGCTCTTTCAGAAAATGGAAACAGCGCAAAGTCTACTCAAAGCAACTCATAGATAAACGTTTACTTGTTAGATTGTCCATAAATTGCTTTGTCTGGTTTTTTTACCTGTCTGTCTGCCTGTCTGTGTTTGTATCCTAACATGTGACTGTACTGAAAGGACAGATGTGGATGTCCCCACACACTCCCTGAGCAGGAAAACATCAACCCATGCCAGTGGTCCTCCAATGCGTCTCCATAGCTACTGTAGAATAGACTAGACTAGAGACGGTTGAAAAAGGGTATTTAAGGATCTTTGACTAGACTGAGAGAAAAACTGGCCAGCACAACGGAGGGAGAACTTGTGTTTTTTTTTATTGTTTTCTTCTCGCTATTTGTTTGTTTGTTTGTTTGTTTCATTAATTACACCTGAGAATATTAAAAGAGAGACATTACAGTTTCAGTTATATGTGACCTGACTCTGTTCAGACTGGTTTACAGCAGGTTCTCGTTCTGTTGCATATCGAAGGCACAATTCACATCATAGTACAATAACTAAACAAAAACATAACAGACTTGCAAACAATGCAGATATTCAGAGAGCAGTATGAAATCACCTTATGAAATGATCAGTGACTGCAGGTGTATTTATGTTTTTATCTTTAAATTAATATTTTTTTTTTACATGTGTGACTGTTGTTTTTCTAATATGATCGGGGATCTCGTTGCAGGTTTTAGTGTGTGAGTGAAAATTGTTTATATCTGATGAGCTATTTTGAGTAAGCATGTACTGAGAGTAGTGCATGTGTAACTGAGTAGTGTTGGCGAAAAACTATGATTTGAATCTGAAATAGCAAACTGAAGCACTCATTTGAGTGTGATAGTGCAGTCTTATCTCTTTAAAGGTTTGATTTGTGAGAAGGTACTTTGATAACATAAACAGAATGTGACTTTGTCTGATTTTGCCTACTTTGCCATTGAAGGTTATTTCTTTAAAATAAAAAACAAATAATAATAATAAAAAACTAGGAATTAAACAAAGCAATCCTCTATTAAATATAACATGTTTTAACCATGTGTGTAAACAAATGATTAGTTTTTATTTATGTATCAGACATAGGCTATTTGTGTTTAGACAGGGGCCATCGGATGGACCAGTAAATGGACAACTTGCGAGATGATTGAGCCTGAGCTTCGAATAGGGAACATATTTTCCTGAATGTTAGCCGACGATCTTTTTTCTCTTTTTTTTTATTAACACTGGATGATATGATTCTGGACTTTACACGTAACAGGATAAAATAGCGGGCAAGAAACACACACACATTGCATTTCGTTGTGGTTGTGTGGCAGTCCACGTGGACGAGATTCAACTGACTCCGCAAAACAAAGCAGTCCGCGCGCTCATCCCTCCAAACTCAACAGATGTTTGTGACTGTATACCTAGAAGTTCAAATTGAATCTGATTACCACACAAACACACACACACACACACACACACACACACACACACACACACACACACACACACACACACACACAGTATCACACACACACACACACACACACACACACACACAGAAATATATGCTCGACGGTTTGCCACAGCTGTCAGGGTTATAAACGGGGTTTCAGAAGTGTGCTACACGTGCTTGAAGTTAGAACCACGCCCCTACACAGTGGCACGGTTGGCTATAAAGCCCGACACCCACAGCTCGCTTGCATCCACGGCGCTGTAGGCTATAAATATAGACCAAATCCAGATGCATGCAGCTGTGTAAATCCCCTTCGTGAAAATTGCCTGGCGGCTTTTTCCCCCCTCGCGGTGTCATTGGCCGCCAGCTGCCCTGGATACTGGTGGATCTACATGTGTGTGCGTGTGAGTTGCCGCTTATCACGCCACGCATCCCCTCCCTCGCGAATACAATCGTCTCCCCTCGTTTATCCAGCGTTCTCCCAAGCGGGTGGGTGTTGTGTTATCTCTCTCTCTCTCTCTCTCTCTCTCTCTAACTCTCCCTCCTTCTCCCTCGGTTTGTTTAAACCATCACACTTCGTTCTGTCAGTCAACACGGCCAGTCAGTCAGTCGTGGTTCCACGCTCTCTTGTCCTCTCCGGAGTCATTCGTGACTGTCCCCGCCGCGACTTTGCGACCTGCGCCAGCAGCACCATGCGGACACTGAAGGAGAGTAGCTGGATGAAGTTCGGACCGGCCGGCCGGGGGACCTACGACTGGGTGACGGGGGCTCCATCGCCGCCGCCTCTGGAGAAGCAACTCCAGGTGAGTTAAGTTACCACACTCTTAAAAGAAGGTTATTGAGGTGCTACGTAGAACTTTGGTTTTGCAGGTTTTAAGAACCATTTAGGGGTATGAAGCATACAATAAAATACATACATATGTGTGGTTCTATGTAGCACTTTTATTTTTAAGAGTGCATTGTTCGAAGCTTCTGCCAGAAGCAAATTTGTTGAGGCCATGAGGGTTATTTAGAAAACTTCTAGATTCTAGATTGTAATCGATCAAATCGAGATCGAAAAGTGTAAAAATCTATCTATTGTCTATTGGTGTAATCAATAACACGCAGTGCAAAGTCTTTCAGTGCAATGTCATTCAGAAATATATATTTGACAGTGTTAAACCACCATGTCCTCAGTAATGTAGTGAAATTGAGCAAAGATGCTGGGCAAGCTTGAGGGAGACACGCGCTCTCTCGAGTGGCGTTCTCAGCACCGCGTGCGCTGTCCATGGTGCTTACTCGCGCAGTTAGTTTAAACTCGGCAATTCAAGTTCAAGTTCAAGAGCATGTTAAAGGTGGCGTCAAGGATTGTGCAATTTGTTTGTGTTCATGCTTATATATCAATTTATTAGCATAGGATTTTGTGCAAACCGCGTGTGCTTTTATGCAAACAACCCTCATTAAATTCTAACCAATGACCAAACAAAACACGCCAGAGAGATCGCTCACCCCTGCCGTCCACGCAGTGTTTCGTCATTGATTGGGGGACAGGTTGCTCCCACGTTGTTCTTTGTTTACAGTTTTCGGATCCTGGGCTGCCTAGACGAAATGGGAGATGGTTGCTGCATGTGACAAAAAATAAATCATGTAAAATCCCTGACTTTCCTACTTTAAAAATAAAAAAGCAATTTCGTCGACAAACTGCGATGCAGCATGGAAAACTCCAAACTCATTCTCAAAATAAATGGAGACTCGATTGCTTACTGTTGCTTCGCGAAGTCATTAGTCCAGCCTTGCCAATCACATTGATCAGAGATTCCTAAACTTTACACACTGACAGTAAACGGCATCAACAGTCAGGAAACAACATCTGTGGGTCTATCTTTGCTGTAGAATACATTTCTGTATTTCCCAACTGCATTTTTAGGTTTTAATGCGTTTGTTTGCGTGTGTTTATCACAACAAGTTTCGGGTTCGTCTCCCCCTCTCGTCTCCCCCTCTTCTAATGAACGATAGTGTTCTAGACTAGATGAACGAAGATGTTCTAGAGTCCTGAACGAAGATCTAGTTGGGCAGGGCCAGGGTAGATGCAACAGGCAGCAATCTATCAGTGGACTCTCTATCCAAATTCTTGGTTCATTTGGGGATATTGGAGTGCGCCGCAGTTTGGCCCGAGGATGAAAAACAGGGCCAGAGTCATCAAGCGAGAGAGGGCGGCATTATACGATTAGTGTTTGGGCGCTGATGGAGGTTCCGCGTGAAATTTGGGACATGCTTAACTAGACATGAAAAAAAAAAACGTCTCAAGGTCACGGTCACTCATACTGCTGTGGTTTGTTCATCCAGTGACGTAGGCCTATCTGGAAGCTGTGTCGGGCGCCGTTACCACTTCGCTGATTGCACCGTCACAAAATAATTCCACGCAGAGTGCGCAGATCAGCCGGTGCTGAACGGCACAGCCTGAAGTTCAGAGTCCATTCCAGTCCGGAGGACACAGACACTAGACCCACTTACACTGCATGTTGACAATGATACAGCTTTATCCTCACTCTAGGCCTAGTGGTTATGCTGATTGCCACTGTGACAACTTGGCCTCACCATGTAGGCTAGGCTATTAGGCCTAATTGAATCAATCTACTCGCTCGCTCATGTCGTAGAATAGTAATTGATATAGGCCTATGATCTGTGTCGATGCCACAAATATTTTTTTAAATTTGTTCAATTGTTCCATTTGGTTATTGACCAATACGTCATTTTGTTAACTTAGTAGGCCTACACTGTTTTAGGTCTTTTTTTTACTTATACATATTGTTTTGATTTAAGGGTTACCATTGGAACGAGCTCTCCAACAATGAGGACACCAGTTCCGAGATGATCCTCTACATCGTCCTGTCGGCAACGACCCTCCTCGCTCTCTGCATCCTGGGGTTCCTTCTGTATCGGGGGTGCTCGCGGAGCAAGCTGAGCCTCGCCAACGTCATCGCGCTGGACTTCCAGGACGCCGAGAGCGGCGTCGAGATCCTCTCCTCGCTCACCGGCAAGTCCGAGAGGCTCCCGAGCACCAGCTCCGACGTGTCCGACGGCGTTTTCCTCATGGTGTACCTGCCGCCGCCCTACGAAGAGACGCTCACCAAGATCACCCGGGCCGCAAGCCTGACCAGCTCCAAAGACGTTGACTCCATGAAAATAGAGGACCTGGAGGCCAAGCTCTGCCCGGAAATAAAATCCAGCGGGCGCTACGTGTGACTTGGGGGGCTGTTGGGGTAGTGGAGCTCAAATGAACAATTCAACCTCTAATTACAGTTAAGATTTCTGTCAATCTTCATTTGTTTTGTTTTTTCGCAGATTTAATACCCGACAGTCGATAAAGCCATAATGCTGAGTAGGCCTAGCCACGCGTAAGGATAACAAATTGTGCTGGACAATGGGGTTTCAAAATCAACCTTATTTATGACATGCCCGAAACCACACCGCTGTCTTTGGATTACTCACAAACCATCCGAGCAGCCAGCAGGTATTGCAGGATGGCGCCACGGGATAACTCACTCTCCGGAGAATGGTCGACTATGGAACGTAGTCCTAGGAAGCAAGATGTGTTGATGTGTTGGGTGGATACTTGTGCAATCTGGTCCCGTGCAGAGGATCGACTCATGGGTGTGTGCAAAATGCTTTGGTCATGTTAGTCATTTTAACTTTATGAATGTCAGTTTTCCTTTCTCTGTCATGCAGGCAAAATGTGAGAAGGGAAGTGATGTCAGATGAAGTTAGCTATTATACCTAAAGTGTAATGTCCATTTTCCATTTCTGTCTGTCTGTCTGTCTCTGTCTGTCTGTCCGTCTGTCTGTCTCTCTTTGCATCATCATGTGATTGTTTCAGCATAATGTAAATGTCTTATAAAATTGATTGTAACATAGGCTATCATGGATAACATCATGGATGTAAACAACATGTTTGCCATTTTTTAAATAAAGTGTTTAGATTCACATACTGCCATGTGTTTGGCTTAATTTTTTAGGCGAAGCCAATGAACCACATTGGATTTGAACGCCGATATGATCTCAAGGAACCTTTCACTGCTCCTCCACCATGACAGTGAAACCAGGTCTCATATTGTGGAACTCTCAAATTACATGTAAGCTGCATGTCGATTTATAAGATAAGCCAATTTAAAAATTAGCTAAACTAATTCCTCCCTAACGTCAGACATGTATGTTGACAGTCACGGTATGGTTTAGCTGTCCGTAGTGGCATTCTTATTATTTTTGTAATCTTTCAAACACAGTAACCTGTGACAGACCGTGCAAAAAGCACTCCAGTCCAAGGAAATTGCTCTGCGCTGTTTCGGGTTCCACCTGTAGGCCTATCAAAGATTCTAGCGCGTTCTATGATCTTTGATCTTCACCTACTTATTTTTGTGGCCCATTTCATTGTTTCCTGTTTGAAACGTTGAACACAATGTAGGTATCCCAATAAGCTACAATTTCACTGGTTTCACATATCCCCTCACTAGCCTGAGGCGTTTCCTCTCCCAAAACGGAAACATGATGTGTCTTCTCCCACGCTTCCCCCTTTATCTCAGACAATAGGTAAGGAAGAACCCCGAAAACTCGGCTTTAGTTTTGTTTATGCAGAAACAGGGCCCCCCTCTCTCTCTATATCTCTCTCTCTCCATTCTCTGTGTGTGAGAGAAGGAGAGAGACGGACTTTGTGAAGCCATCAGTTGAATGAATGAGATTGTTACGGTATAAAGTATAGGCTACACCTCTGAAACACCTTTCATCTGGCCTGGGGCAGTGATCACTAGTAGACACCATCTCAACATTTTGATTCCATTTAAATTGCACAAACTCTACTAAAACAAATCCACTTTGCAGAACTCTATGCGTTTTTATTTTTGCTTTTGAAAGGCCGTGATCGTGTAGAACAGTTGCAATCGGACAACACTACAAGATATACAAATGGGGAAATTACTGCGCTTGTGCTACTCTCACAATATGGGCTTGAGTCGCTCACTAGCAGGCGGCGAAGTACTCCGTGTAGTCCACGGCGCTGCACTCCGGCTGGAACAGCAGCGCCATCCTGCGACACGAGAGAAGAGCGAAACAGATGTTGGCCTCTAAAATAGTGGCAGCTTGTGGATGAGGCATACAAAGAAAATACTGTAAGATATAGACTACAAGATATAGACCATAGGTTTAGTTACTCAGCAAAATTAAATACGTTTTAAATGAAAACATACAGGATAAACCAACATGCAACAAGGCCGTTTATCTTTGGAAATAGTTATAAGCGATGCTGCAGACGATAACCTTCATAAAAGAAAGTCGCATTTATTCATACTGATTTACACTACTGCAATGTCCTTTCCTCAAACAGGACGGCAGGCCTACTGGCTACTTGCAATTAGTAGGCTATAGACCTATTTCTGATACTCACATTTTCTTTAAGAGAGCCTTGGCCTCAGTATGTTCACCAGGGCTGGACATCCTGTTTGTGAGATATAAAATATCCGGCATGAGAAGAAACATGTTGAGATAATTCCCTCTTTGTAACCAACCACAATGACCCAATGTTATGCCCTTTCCACTTACATTTTGGCTTTAATTTCTTCAGCGCAGGCGATATCATCAGTGATATCATCATCCAGAAAGGCTTAAAGAAAACAAAAGAGATGTAAGAATTGAGCTGACAATTATATTATGGCATCCTAAATGTCCACTCAATATTAGGCTATGAAGTTCATTTTTAAGTTACCTTGGCAGTCCGTCTGGCAGATGTTCAGTGATGGCACGGAACCGGACACGCACATGACGCGGTCGCTCATCTGGAAAATGCCGTAGAGGGTCCACAGCTCTCCGCTCTGCTCGACCAACTCCTCGCTGCTGCTGCTGCTGCTACTGCTGCTGCTGCTGCTGCTACCACCAGATCCCTCCTCGGACTTGGAGCCCATGAACTTGGCAATTGCAAACCGTGAGCCTCCAGCGCCGGCTGCCCGTCTACCCCGGCGCCTTCCTCCTTGACTTCCAGAAGAACCCTGGGAGTCTTGGGTGACCATCAGCTGGTTTACAGCGCTGGTGTCGAAGCCAGAGGTGAGTTCTACGTGGCAAACGACTTGAAGGCAAAGCAATCAGGAAAAAATAGCATGTCAAAACCATCACATGCTCAACATCAAAAACAAACTCGCAACCAAATTTGTGATTTCATAGGAATCGATCAACCCCTATCTTCAGATAGCAGCACCTGATGTGGCATGCTATTGCAAAGTGTGATTAGGCTACTGAGAGCGGTCGCGGGTGTTAAACTTTTCTATATATTCAATTATTTGGCCATTAGGCTATGAGGTGCCCTGGCCGTCTCTATTACTAAATCAACATTTTGTCATGCAAGCAGTGCATTAGCTAAGGCCTACAGCCAGTTTACAAGGGTGCTATAATATAAAGGTGTGAGTTGGACGCAGGTATTTTCAGGCAGTATAGTAACTCACTCTTCGCCATCAGATCTTCTGCGTCAATCATGAGTAGGACGTGCTCGGGCAGCTTGTTGAAGGCCTCTTGCATGTGATTCCTGACCTCGCATTTGGACAGCACCGCTCCTTCGCTGTTGCCGACCACCATCGCCAACACGGCGAGCGCGGCCAACATTCCAGCACGTAGAGTTGTCCGCATGATTTCACCTGTTGTAGATCTCTTTCTGCGATGCTCTTGTTCACTAGGCTAAACCAAAAACGTTTGTCTGGAATGGAGAGACTTGTTACCCTTTATAGGCCCACTCCATCATTTTTTCTCGCAGCTTTCCCACGCCCTGCTTTGTGGCCTCTTTGTCAGATGTCCTGTCCTCAAGTGTCAATTGACGCCTGAATAACAGTCCACACTCTGTGACCGTAGTGTAACGTTTCAAGGGTGGTGCTGCTGATACACAGAACAGAAGACAAACAGTGGGCTAAACTCTGTGTCATGTCGGACTAGACATAATAAAAACCCGCCCATGCCGAGATCGTATCTCTGCAGGATTCAAGTAAGGTCTAGTCATGCGGCACCAAACTGTCACTGGATACAGACATAATCTTCCTGTGGCGACTGTAAACAACCAAATAAAATCGCAACAACAACGACAACAACAACGCTTGCTTTCTTCCATAGTCCACATTCTGTGCAGCGATCTCATCTAAAGATATCTTTGTATTTTGTAGCGACAGGGTCAGATATAGACCAAGAGATCAGCCAAATTTGGAGAAAATACATCATGCAAGTTGAGGTCTAATTGTTGCAATAACCAAAACCTTGTGGCTACAATGGCAATGTGTGGCATCACTACATTTTGAGTCCTATGAAAGAAAATATTGAAATGTATATGTAAATATTAAAACATTAAAGGACAATGACAAGCTGAATTCTTTCAATAGTTCAAACTGTTTTATTAGAATGACAGAAGTTGAGGAGGGCTATACTCTTTACACATGGCAGACAGCAGCACAAATACGGTGGAGATGTTGGGAGCAGGATATCACAGGGAAAGGAGAAGACGGGGCGTTGTTCTGCATCTCATCGGTCGGTTGGTCAGTCCGTTTGGTCAGTCTGTGCACTCGGCGAAGTACTCAGCGGCGACAGCAGAGCGGCATTCCTTAGGGAACATCATTGCCATCCTGCAACAACAACATGCCTCTGTTAGACTCAGGTGGAGATGGGGTTTGGTGATTTAGGGAAAGGCCTACTTAAGTTTATTGTGTTGGATTCAAATTGATTATCGATTTTATTTGTTGGTTGTTCATGTATATATATATATTTTTTACTATTTTTGCAGGGTTCAATCAATCAATCAATATTTTGTAATGACACAATTTTTTATAGAAAACAATGCAATTCTAAGTGCTTCCATCACTGACTAAATTGTGTTGAAAGCAACAATAATGAAGCCATTGGAAATGGTACACTGTCACACACACACACACACACACACACACACACACACACACACACACACACACACACACACACACACACACACACACACACACACACACACTTTCAACAAAACTCAGGGATTTTTTATGCTTGTAATTATACAGTAAGCCCTGTTGGGGCAAAGAAACCAAAAATAGCCTTTTCAACCATTAATAATATGTAAGAGATCGAGGTGTTTGAGTCCGTTAATTGTCTTCTGGAACACTGGAACAAATGGGTGTCTACTTACATTTTGGCCTTCATGGCGAGAGCCATGAATTTCTGCTTCGGATCCAATTTCCTGAAAGAGAAGAAAGGGAACACTTTAGCGGCCTGCACAAAATGTTCTAAAGAATGACATGTGAAAGATAGGGTATATTATTATTATTATTATTATTATTATTATTATTATTATAATCATCATCATCATTATTATTTTATTGTTATTGTTATTGTTATTGTTATTGTTATTGTTATTGTTGTTGTTGTTATTGTTGTTGTTGTTGTTATTGTTATTACATTTTCTCATGGGTTCTCTTCAATTCCTTTACACAGTCGATGTCATCACTGATATCATCATCAATCAAATCTATGGGGGGGGGGGGAAACAACAATTATTATTATGTAACAATTAAGGCAACTACTTGCCTATTAGTAATGGATACACTACATCCTATCCTGTCCTCGCATTATAACAGCATTATAAGGACTCCCCACTCAGGGTCTCACTAGATCCAAAACTCTACTGGTCACAGTCCAATCTAATGACATTAATGATAATAATCTGCTAATAAAAGAGGCAACAGGTGCTAGTTAAAAACCTTATAGTAATTTCCTGTGTATTAGCCACATTGTGTATAAGTCGCACGATAAAAGAAACAAAGCCATATTAATACCATATTACACTGCCCCCGTGCATGAGCCTCATAGCGAATACATTTTGTAAAATCAATGTATATAAGCCGCGGCTAATAGTTGGGAAATTACGGTATTTTACTGGGGCACAGCAGTTGAACAATAGGGCACTAAGGACCACTCCCCTCCACACACACACACACACACACACACACACACACACACCCCTCGTCCAGCCCAGACTCACCACTGCAGGGCATTTGGCAGACGTTCAGTGAGGGCGTGTCGTCAGTCTCGCACACCACACGGTCAGCCAGCTGAAAGATGCCGTAGAGCGTCCAGGTGGAGGAATCCTCCTCCACCTCCGCCTCCACCTCGTCGGGCTCCTCCTGGCTGTCCTCCTCCTCCTTCACGGGCTTGGGTCGCCCCCCCCACGGCCGACCCCCCATGGGGCGGAACCTGCCCATCAACGCGCGCTTGCCCCGGCGGGGGGGCGTCCAGGGACGGCCGAAGGACTTGCCCCAGGGAGGACGCACCGGCCTCTCGGGCTTGTCGTCCTGCTGCTCGCTGCTGACTTCGCCCGGGGAGGCGGAACTCTCGCCACTGTCGTCGCTCTTGGAGGGCAGGCCGGGGAAGGAGGGCTTGGAGGTGTCCAGGACGGTCACGTGGCTCGTGTTGAACTGGGTGGTGAACTCGATCTTACAGACGACTTGGGGGAGAGAGAGAGAGAGAGAGAGAGAGAGAGAGAGAGAGAGAGAGAGAGAGAGAGGAGGAGGAGGAGGAAGAGAATGGTCAGGGTTTCATCAGACTCTTCCCAACAGGTTTTTCCATTCTGCTCTGTGAGAGAATAGTGCCTAATATGGTAACATGTCCTAGTCCCACCACCGTCGTACATTACAGATGACTGGGGAGAGACAGAGAAGAGGAGGAGGAGGAGAAGGAGGAGGAGGAGGAGGAGGAGATGAGGAGGAGGAGGAGGAGGAGTGTAGGTGAGAGAATGTAAGAGGAGCAAAAAGAATGGTCAGGGTTTTCCTCAGCTTTTCGACAGGTTTTTAATTCTGTTCTGCGAGAATAGTGCTTAATATGCCAACATGTCCTACAGTTCCACCTTTACATTGCAGATGACTGAAGAGAGACAGAGGAGGAGGAGGAGGAGGAAGAGGAAGAGGAGAAGGAGGAGGCAAAGTGTAGGTGAGAGAATGAATTGAATGAATGAGAGAATGGTCAGGATCAGGCTCAGGCGGTCTTTGGTATTATTGGCCTTCCAGGCAGCGCTGCCTTCAAGGCACTACTCCCCTCAGTTTAGGGGTAGGATGGCGGTTGAAGGGGTTAAGGTTAGGAATAGGGTAAAGGTAGTGCCTTTTAGGCCGTGCTGCCTGGAAGGTGCCGTTGGGGGCAAAAAAACATCATTGAGCGGCTCAGCCCCTTCTTGACGGGGTTCTCTCGGTCTCTGACCCTCATACACTTGGTTTCACAATCAGTCAGAAGTGAATGCCACTAAATGGAAAAAAAAAATCACTCAACATTCACCACATTCAGTGAGGGAAATGACGGATCATTAGTCACCCTTTACTTTCATACAACACACACAAAGAGCTTCTATTTTCAAATACAACATGAACACTCATTTTTCATCAAATTTAGTTTAAAAAAAAAAGTTTTTTTAAAAAATAAAAAATAAAAAATTAAAAAAAAATACATAACCATGCAGGACCACTCACTCTTAGCCAGAATGTCCTCCATGTTGAACCGGCCCATCCTCCCGTCGCCGTCGTCGTCCATGTCGGGCAGCATGGCCTCCAGTTCCGCCTTCATCTCGCACTTGGTCAGCACCAGTCCCTCGGCTGGACCGACGACCAGCGCCACCACCGTCGCCGCCGCCAGAAGTCCCAGCATCTCACCCAGCGCCTTCATGGCAGGTACTTGTGTGGAGCGTCACTTACACACCTCGCCTGTCACTCTGCAGAGAGTCGGGGGAGGAATAGGTTGTCGTTGTTGTGTTTGAAGGTCTGAGGCAGGCGAGCCAAGCTTTATGTACAGTTTCGAGAGGCGAAGTGGGAGGGTATGGTTGGTGTCGTGTTAAACTCCAGACTGTAATTTACAGCTCTGTTCGGTACACGTAATTAGGGTCCCTGAAGAGTTGAGGGTGACAAAAGGTTGCTGCGATTGTGATGAACTCGACTGACGTATAGGCCTATACGAGACCTTTCTGCCCCTTTCCGCCTCTTGTCCCTCTGTCACGTTTTTCCTTGGCCGTGGGGTAAACGTTCAACAGCCTCACAATGGACTGACGGTGGCATTTCAAAAGAAAGAAAAAGAACACAAGGGTGAAACTTGAGACACTCAGGGGATTAGTTCAACAAGTGGCGAAGCGGAGATTGCGTGATCATCGTTGGAGATAAGAACAAACTCAGAGGCGACCCTTTTTTTTAATGAACAATGCAACAAAACTCTCATGTTGATCGAATGAAAACTGTATGATGGGCTTCTGTGCCTGAAGTCATGACCACACAAAGAGATATATGGTGATGTAAAGAGAGAAGCATTGAAATCAAGACTTCATCAAATCATTGGCATATGATGTGTCTAGAATGACCAGTAATACCAGTGGTCGTCTATGTGTCTGTCGTACTATTTCAGTGTACATTTGATGCAGTCTGAATGTATAAACTGAATATAATCGAACGACACCATAACAATGACCGTTATAGCCAGATTTGGTATGTATAAATGGACAAAATGAATTGTTCTACTCAGTCAGTAGACTTACCTGTAGCCAAAGCTGGACCTTCCTGGACTCCAAAAGGTCCGGAAGGACTGTTTTTTTTTTGTGCCTGTTGTGATGGTGCTGGCATGCTCTATAGCCTTTATAAGGGGAGAGGCTGACAGACATAACCCCTGGCCTGCCGACTCTTGTTCAACTTTGACATGGACAATGACACTAGTGACCAAAAGATTGAAGGATGCGGGATTAGTTAGCAGGATGTTGGACGACCGGATCACCTACAAAATATTATTTTGCAATGAAGCCTCTGTTACGTTGTGGTCCATTGTGGAATGCAAGGCATTTATTTGCATGTTAGACCCCACATATTACCCTCAGGATCTCTCTGTGCACATATTTGCCATTACTGACGCAGGGTGAAGGTCAGCTTTGTTAGACCCACATATCCTCAGGATCTCTCTGTGCACATATTTGCCATTACTGACGCAGGGTGAAAGGTCAGCTTTGTTGTCACACAGAACCAAGTTTAACTATAGATCATAACATGCAACATACATTACCATGTAGAACGTAACACACATAACCCCTAGGATATAACACATGTAGGATGTGTGACATACATTTTCCCTATGTAGGATGTAACATACATTACTCCTAGGATATAACACACATTACATCCTACACATTACCCATACTGTATGTAGGATGTAACACACATTCCCCCTGTGTTATACAGCACTGGTAGAGTGAATGATGTGGTTTGATTAAATGGAAGGACAATCATATAAAAGTAGATTATGCAAATAATTTCGGATGTCATTTTGTGCTGTTTTCTCTTTGTGTGTATATTTAGATGTAGCCTATGTCATTTGAGCTGTATCCTCATTGTGAATATATTGTAGACACATCTCATGTTACTCCAACAGGGGAGTATGAGAGGATTTGGTGGTAGGGCGGAGGTTGTTATGTAACAGTACAAATGGGGAGTCAGCTACAGAGACCTTATAGATTTCCAAACATCAGGTGACAGTATCAGTGATCTTACACACACACACACACACACACACCACTCATAAAGCTATCTAAAACAGACATTCACATACTTGATCATCAGTTTTAAATGATCGACGTATTCTCTTTCTTTTGCTTCTTTTGCTAGAATTACGAAACGTGTTTATATACAGATTCAGAGTGAGGGTGTTACCTGATCGGTCAGAAACTGGGCAGGTAATCTCTTTCCCATATACTGTATGTTATTGTGCAACTACGAAATTGCTCAAATAAAAGCCTTGTTTGTTCTAGTTCAGTGAATCATGGTGGGTGGGTTAAGGCAGAGGTCACTCTCTCTCTCTCTCTCTCTCTCTCTCTCTCTCTCTCTCTCTCTCTCTCTGTCTCTCTCTCTCTCTCTCACACACACACACACACACACACACACACAAACACAAACTCTGTATGACAACAAAGACTGTGTTTGATGTAACATGCCTCCATCTAACAGATCCTCATCATAAAGACACATTCTATTTTTTATCTGATAACACAATACCCTGCACTACTTTAAAATCCCTCTCCTGGACAACGCCAAAAAGGGCTCAGGGTTTAACTATACAAACAACAGCATCATCCTAGTTCTTGCCAACCATTTTGATGCTCTGGAACTTGATCTGGAGATATGCACTACACTAAGACATGTCATATCCAGTTTCAGTTAATTTTGTTGTCATTCTTTTTTTTTTTTTGAAAAAGTGATTTACCTCTTTTTACTGAGCACTACCAGGGGTACCAATACATGTAGACAGAGAGTGTTGCACTATGTATATGGCTAGGCACAGATTGTATGAAGAGATCATAGGAGGGTTGTGAGGATACTAAGGATGTTTTATAAATAAAAGTGGTGACAAACTTTTTGTTTTCGTAATACTTAAATGCCTTCCTAAGCAGGTTCTCCCTTTTAAGCATCATGTGAAAATATGAAATAAATGGTTTTATTTAATCAATATTGCATCATCCAACCCGTCTAGGTAGCCAGCTAAGAGGCATCTGTTGATGTTGCTGGGGTCATAGGTCAAGTTGCTAGTGACACTGTAGTCATGAGTTCAGTGTTCTGATTTCACAATCACATGACCTGGTGAAAGCCACCCATTCACTTCTGTTTGCTTTTGAAGTGTTGATAAGCCTTAGTCATCTATGAGGTCACAACAACAGTGTTTACCCATCTAGGCCAGAGGTTATCAAAGATGCCAGTCATGTTAATCGAGCAGGAAACTAAATTCATTCCAAGCATTCCAAGGCTATTTATTTTGGATGGTTTCCAGTGCTGCTGTGACAAGTGTGTGTCTGTTGCTTCTCGGCTGACGTTATGTCTGGGATGGAGATGTTGTCGCTCTCTGTTTAGTGACTTGCAAGGGTTGTGGGTGGGAGCGTAGTGTATACTTGGTCTCAGCAGGGGCTGTGGGGAAGAAACAGGGCACCTTAACAAAAATGTTTACCAAAAAAATTCTGTTAGCATAGATGTTTGGAATTTGGTACTATTATGTTTTACAATTGTTGAAGTATTGTTTTTTCCTTTAATATGATGGTTAGTATTGTTTTATGCATATTGCTGCATTGTGCTATAGCTTATTCCTTTTTTTGTTTTGTTTTATTTATTATTTTTTCATTTTTTTTTTTCTGTTTTTGTTCTTATATCTTTATAAGTAAGTCTGTGAGTGTTTAATAACTAAATAACTAAATAAATAAGGAGAAATCCAGCGAGTTTTGAAACAGATCTCCACTTCTCGAGGTCACGGAGTAGCCCACTAAATGTGACTGTGTCTATGACTATGACTATATGACTAACTTAGCTCCATAACTAATGGCATGTTTTACACCCAGACCTGATGAAGTCCTCAGCTGAACCGATTGTTCCTCGTCGCCAGCCTGAAAGTGACCTACATGCAGCCGCAGGCAGCCTTTCTATTTTCCTCCCAGGATCTAAGTTGGAGCGGATCAGAGTGTTCCCGAAGATCCTAGCTGGATAGCGGCACATCCTACTTCACTCTCAAAGTGTAGAGAAAACAGTCTCAAGGAGAGTATAAATAGCCCCGGAGATGCTATTTTCAGTCGGAGCGCGGCTAATGCGCTGTATACTCTATCAGTTGAAGTTATGAGGAGACAAAATGATCAAAATATGCCCCGGTGGGATGAGCACATTGCTTGGTATTGTACTGACAAGCTGTGCTTTGAGAAAATAGGTTACTCACTAAAGAAAAAAGAAGAAAAAGCTAGACAATATATAAATTCGCTACACCACACCATACTCTACACACCATTACAGAATGTCATGCGTGCAAGAGCTGCTTTGGCCCAGCTGACTTGTGGGCATGCTATTCGTTTTCACTAGTCTTTTGCCGACGCTTTGTTACATATTTGTCTCAGCACACAGATACAGATGTGACCTCAGAGTACAGAGTATGCGAGCAGCTCTTAGAAATGAAAACATTTAAAAACAATCTCAGGTACTGTAAAGCATGGAAACCCATATATGGGAAAGGCCACAACTTGGGCTATTGTCATTGTATTCCCCTATATGGAAAAAGGCCTCTAAAATAGTACAGTTTAATCACACTTCTCGAGTGCAATATAAGATTAGAGCTTGCATACAAGTTTACCAGAAATTACACATTGACCTTCAAATAGGTCATAAAGGAAACATACATTTTATGGTTCTGTATGAAGCATCCCATACGTATAGGCCTAAGTGGGCTGATACTGTTATTTTAAGGACTATTAGAAAAGATCATGAATTTGACACACACTGTTCCATATGGGTCACAATTTGGATTACAGTGTCTGTTGGCTAAATTTTTTTTAGTGAGACTGACACTGACCATAGAGGCCTGACCACGCGCCAAACTGGTGCTGATAGGTTGTCATGGCGGCAGTGCTGGATGGCGCCATAGCCGCCTGACTGGCCAGCAGGTCGAAGCTCCGCAGGTGTTGATCGTGCTCTCCACCGCCTGGACAGGTCTCTGGGGAGGACTGCAGGCTAGCAAACCTCACCCTGTGGGATCACAGATGACCATTTCAAAATATAAACTCACCGATATGTGTGAATTTATTTGCAACGTTAGCGAGTTAAGAATTCTTTTCCCCAAACATTGAATGATAATTCATTGAGATTTATATTTATATTAAGTTTATCTGCAAACTACCTGCGACTGGGTGAGGGTAGGGTATGAACTCTTCCTAGTTGTCCTGGATACATGCCACTAACGTCCCTTCCTTGCCTATGTGGGACGTGCACACACACACACACACACACACACACACACACACACACACACACACACACACACACACACACACACACACACACACACACACACACACAATTTTGTATTATGTATTAAATTTTTTTCCCTTTATGGTGCACAATCAGCTTTCCACTGCATTCATTACTGTCCAAGGAACCTCATAAAACACAAAGCACAAAGCATTCACATTTACACAACGTCATTTAGCTGACGATTTTATTCAAAGGAAAAAGAGAACCAATCAACGTACAGGGCTACAAGCACATGTTAGTGCAGCAATCAGTACTACTATAGAACCATAGAATTCACATAGGCCTAAGTGACAGTTCTAGAAGGGGCATAGTCCGGTGGAGAGTTCTAGACTCAGCATGTCCAGTTGTTGCATTTGGTTAGCATGCACACTCATCTCCTTACCTCACTGCTTTCTTGGACAGCTGGTGCAACTCACTGCTGTCCAGCCGCCTCTCTCTAAACTCATGGAGTCGGATGGCCAGTCCTGGTCCAGACATCCTGTGGGCAACAGGAAAGCCACAGGCAAGCTCACTGAGTCCCATGCCACGGCCACTGAGCGCAACAATGCACCGCGGTGGCTTCAGTCTAACACACGCTATCTGAGGTGTTCCACATCGTCCCCTTAGAATTATAGGGTTCTAACTGCATTCTGAGTAGTTCTGAGACATTCAACTTCAAAGTCTTAGAATTCCATAGAGTTGTATATTGATAAGTGGAACAGGACTCTTTAGATATAATGTCCAAAAGTGCATACAACTTCAATCAAGACACAACTCACACTCTTAAAAAAAGGGTTCTTGTGGTGCTATGCAGAACCATGCAGGCTTTAAAGAACCTCAAGGGTTCCTTTGATGAACTTTGGTTTAAAGAACCATTTAGGGGTGCCATATGAAGCATGCAATAGTTTGTCCATTTTTGGTTCCATGTAGCACCTTTTTCTAAGAGTGCCAACTCAACTCAACTCAACTCAACTAAGGTTGAGTCTGATATCTACTGTAGATGAAGGTATTGCACAGGGATTCTGCTTTTATCCTCATTTGGCTATCATCGTTTAAAACAAAAAAATAAATATGCACAATGACAATGCACGAATACAGCTTTAAAGATAGTGTCTTCTTACCTTGGTGGTTCAAGATGTCTGAGCTGGACAGTGGTCACAGTTGCATATCTCTCTCTCTCTCTCTCTCTCTCTCTCCCCCCCCACGGGGTGTCCTTTTGCTCCTGTTACTGCGGAACAGAAACCTGACCCAGGCAGGTATCGCAGAGATGACCACACAACAGGACACCATGTGACTTCCTAAAACACCTGAACTCTGAGCTCATCAGAGCTATGTGGAAACTGTAGCGAATTGCAAGGATGGGATTGTGTTGTTTACAAGAGGTCAATTACTTCTTGTATGTGGCCCTCAGTTTTGGCAGGCAACACACCTAAATATAAGTTATCTGTTTAGCCTATTGTCTGCTATTTGACAACATGTTAGTGTCAAACTTGAAACAAAGTAGGTAGCTGAAACCAATTAAAAAATGTAATCTGTTTTGTGGTAAAAAATAAAATAAAATAAAATAAATAACAATGCCATTCCATGTTCATCACTCAGCCTAAATCTAATTATTTATGTTGTTAATTATTTCAAAACAACACTAGGGGGAGACACATTTCAATCATCTTTCATATTCTGTCCTCAATCAAAAAGGCTTTCGCCAAAAAAAAAAAAAAAAAAAAATCACAGCAAAAAGCTTACACTATTATGGATATTTGATATTACTTAGATTACTCTTAGCAACCATGAAAATGCCAAGCCAGGCTCTCCTCGGGTCGTAATTTCAGTTCTTTGTTTCCGACTTGTTTTAAGAGGTTGGATTAGAGATGCTTTTGTGAAACAAAGCACACCCCCATTCCAAAATAGTCTCACCATCTTACAGAGGATAGGCTACTAAGTCTAAAAAAACCCTCATGGAATGTAATAGAAAACTTAACTTATAACCCAAAGTCAATCAGTTTATTGGTTTTATTTTCAGTCAGACATAAAATGCGATATAGCTTAAGCCATTGGGCTGCCAAATAAGGTTGGGGCAGCCAGCAACAAAAGCCCGGCGAGTGACAAAGCCAGGAAGAGAGGGACGTGGTCCGAAATCTGCCTGGCGTGACGTCACAACATTTCCTCAATGCCAGCGTTAGCGGCGGTGGCAGGTCAGTGACGGAGGCAGCCGCCGTCTCCTCTTCTCCCCATCTTCTTCGTCGTTAGCCGCATTTCCAGGGTCAACCGAATTCGCCGGCAGTGTCGGCAGCAATGGCAACATCGTTGTCCTCCTCATCGCTCGGCCCGTGACGGGGCTTCCCAAAATCTCTCCTACCTCCCATCTGAGCTGGTGGTGGTGGGAGAAGCCAGCATACAAGGATCCAGAGAGGGGAGACACCCAGCGAATCCCCCTAGCCCGTTTTCCCGACAGGTAATGCATCATGGCTCGTACTGTTTTGGGTGGGGGGGAGAGTCTTTCAATGGGGTGTAACCACAGGGATGGCACAAATATGCTAACAGGAGGTTAATATATTTCTGTAAATGAATCGGGGCCTTGTTTCCGCTCACAGTAACCCACCCAAGCTAGCGCTGGTACTGATACAGCTAGCTTCTATGTTAGCATACGAAGAATGCACATCTGCAAGTTTGGGATGCGAGGCAGGGTGGACATAGTTAGATGCTGCAATCACAAGGCTTGGGCAGAGATGATGCTAGCACGCTAACAGTTATCTATTTGGTTGGAGGCCGCGGCCAAGCCTAGAAGCTACAGGCCTAATATTTCTTTTTCTGGATTTGCCTTTCTTCCGATAGGCTACATTTAAACCGATTCTTAAGGTTAGTATCATACGGAATGCCTCCATTTTGCCGTGAATGATGTGAAAAATATGGACTCAACACGCACATCAGACGACATCGCTTATTTCCATCCCGCCAGCCAACGAGCCTTTTTCATATCACAACACTGATGTTGTATCATTAATTGCATTCAAAATGGCATTTTACTAGCTAATAGCCGCATGCTAGCTAGTCACGCTTGTAGGCATTTTCGGATGTAACGGTAATTGCGCTGTCGGTCTATTATATAACTGTAGCCCAAAAGACACCACTCGCCCTTGGAACAAAAGCCGCTGTGTTATTGTTTGTTTATTGCGTGGCGGCCTAACTGTGTCGTCTTATTAATTGCTGGCAAATCCGCTGATTGTACAGAGCGGTGGCGTTAATGACGGGCTTTGCAGCGAAAGCCCACCGTTGGAATGCCCGTTGTAGTGTCAGCCATTGTTTTTGTTGTCATCTGGTGGGGGTGTTTGTTGGGTTTGTTTTCATAGCATTCATATTTACATTCGGGTGGCACCTAATTGATGATTTGATGGCAGTGTCATTTGAGAATTCCAAAGCGCTCTAATAAAGTGTCACTATTTGAAACGCACATGCTGAGTGTCAAAACAAGATGCATAGGGCACTGTATCAAACAGATAGATTGGGTGTATTATAGCCTAGGCTACGGTAAGAACATGCAAGCCAAATAGCCACACGCGAAGGGGAGACTGGCCAAGTGTGACTGTGCAATGTCGTGTTTTGAAGTCTGCATCTTATCAGGCGATAGCCTACATTTGGCATTTGAGACTGTTCTCCTCGGGCTATCCCGATATGCGGTGGCGAATAGTTTCGTTTCATTCATGTTAGGCTAACAAACAGTTATTCCCGATCACGGGATCTGCCTCAAAGACAGGCTTAAACGCACAAATAAAAGCCTTTATCCTCCTTGCTTACATAGCGAGGACCTCTTAGTCAGCCGTCATGTCTTGTCAATACCTGTTTCTGTAGCCCACAGCACCATTGCTGAAGTCATGGGTGTTGATAAGATAATCTAATTGGTAATCTGTCGGGTGTTTTAAGATTCTATCTCGGCTGCTATATCCTGCTTGTGCCCGCCTATGACCCCTACTGTAGGTGCGTAGATGTGTGTGTGTTTATATGCGAGGGCCAGTGCGTGTGTGTGTTTTGATAAAGTGCAAGGGGACGGAGTGGCAGCCCTTACACGGGGGGCAGCGTCTTGCTTGTTCCGAGAGGAAAGGGGGTGATTTAACGGCTTTTGGCGCTGGGAGGGACGGGAAACGTGCTCTTGGCCTTAACAATGGCTTTATTTCTCACGTAAGTGTTCACAAGAAACAGGAGGGAGGGAGGGAAGGAGGGCTAGTGGTGAAGAAGGGAGAGAGAGAGAGAGTGGATTGAAAGAGTGATATTGCTCAATGTGCAGTTATGTTATTATATTATTATTTTAATTTTTTTCCCCCTCCACTGTTTACTTCCTTCCAGGCTGAGTCACCACTGGAGTGTGACAGGGGGTAGAGGGAGGGAGGAAGAGAGAGCGAGATAGAGAGAGGAAGAGAGAGAAAGAGAGAAAGAGGGAGGTTAAGTGCTAAGTGATATCAAAGCAGGGGTGAGAGAGGAAGTGAAAGAGTGATACAGAGAGGAGGAGGAAAAAACGAGTAGGACAGACCAGCCACGTTGCTGCAGGTAACAACCAGAACAGCAGCAGCAGCAACAGCAGCAAGAACAAGGCAGATACAGACAGGTGGGTTGTAGGCTAGACGGTGTGCGTTTGTGGTGTGAGTGTGTGAGTGAGTGAGTGAGTGAGTGTGTGTGTGTGTGTGTGTGAGCTGTTTCAAAAGGAAGTAGAAGGGAAAAGAGAGAAGGAGAGGGGACGGATAAGAGAGGGCTAGAGTGGTCAGTGTGGACACTGCTGGCGAGGGACCACCGGGTTCAGAGCCGACCCGCAAGCCGCCATGAATGACCCGAACGTCGTGGTGAAGGAGGGATGGGTCCAGAAGAGAGGTGAGTGGACCCGCTGTGGGTGACCCATACTTGTTGTGTGTCAGTGAGTCTGTGAGTGAGTGAGCTTTATTTGATTAAGCGAAAATCATTTATGTGAACATATTTGCATGTTTGCATAGTGAACACCATTTGTATAGTATGTCTCTGTTTTAGAGAGTTTAGATTAGAGGAAATGTATGTATGAGAGTGAATGTTATAGAATTTACAAGCTTTATAGATTTGTTTATATCTTTGTTTGCGTGTGAAAATATGGGCGGTGATAACGTAGTGGCTAAGGAGCAGAGGCCCGAAAAGTTGTGGGTTCAATTCCCGGCTTCCTCTGTTGTTTCCTTGGGCAAGGCAGTATAATCCTAAATTGTTCCAAGGACAATTACCCCTGTAATAATAGAATTGACATACAAGTCGCTTAAATGTATCAAATGTATCTGTTAAATTAACAAATGTAAATGTCTGTGTGTGTCGGGCGTCCAATGAAAAGGTAAACAGACCCAGGAATGAATGATGTGTGGTTTGCTTGTCTCATGTTTCTAACATCCTCTTGTGTGGAGACATTTCCCACCCTACATGCTTGTGGGCATCAGCTGTATTTTGTTGCTGTGGCTCAGCAGCAGCCATTTTGGATCAAACCGGTTTCTCTCGATTTCCTTATCCTCCCTAGGAGAATACATTAAGAACTGGCGACCGCGGTACTTCCTGCTCAAGACGGATGGCTCCTTCATCGGCTACAAGGAGAAGCCGCAGGACATGGACCTGGCGTACCCGCTCAACAACTTCTCCGTGGCCAGTGAGTGTGAACTCGCGCCTTCCATTTTGACATTTTTTTTTCTTTTACAGTTCCTCATAAGACCCATGTCATCCACATGTAGCTTATAACTAACCCTGTTTACCTGTGATGAAACACGTGCACGTGTAGCTTATAACTAAACCTGTTTACCTACGACGGAACGCGTTAGACGGCTGCCATCAGCTGCAGTACGCGGCAGAGTCATCCTGTTGTCATCAGTGTTGGCGTTATGATATTTCACATCACACTCAAGTGACAGACAGCATGTGGCGTTCAGGCGGCGAACGCAGCACTGAGCACCGTGCTGGAAACGAGGATACGAAACGAGTTGGAACATTTTGTTAAGTGCTTCGAGAAAAAGAGGGAGGGACGGGGGGGGGGGGGGGGGGGGGGGGGCTGGGGGGGATAATGTGTCTGGACGCCTGTGAAAAAACACACTGAGGTCAGAACCTCCTCCTGCCATTTCTTGATTCACGTCTGCGAGGATAACCGCCAATGAAGCGCCGCCATTACTGTAGCGTGCAGGTGGTAACTCGGGCACAATTACCTGAAGTGGGTCTTTTGAGTCGTGCACGTGTTAGCCGGTTATGGCCTGAAGTGCCATTATGCCAGACCCCCTTCTGCTGCTCTGAGAATGTCACGGAATCTCAGGATGGCTTCAAGGGGGCTTTTAAGGCCACAAGGGTTTTTGGTGTTTCGCAAGTACTGAAGGTGTAAAGGCTTGGAAATACAAAAATGAAAACAAAACAAAACAAAAAAACACATTAGAGGTTTTCTTAATAGTCATATGTAGTGTTTCATGTCATGTGTGTTGACCGTTTCACTCCGCACTTTAAGACGCCACATTTTCTTTTCAGATTTCTTTTTGTTGTTGTTTATTTCTTTTGATGTTATCCGTAATGGCATCAAGTATATGTGTGTGTGTGTGCGTGCTAATGAAGACGAGAGAGAGGGTGTTTATTAAAGAGGGTGTGTGTGTGTGTGTGTCTGTGGGGGGTGCATACTGTATCATTTTAATTGTTGTTTCTCATCACCCCTCTTTCTTCCTCTACAGAGTGTCAGCTGATGAAGACAGAGAGGCCCAAGCCTAACACTTTCATCATACGCTGCCTGCAGTGGACCACTGTCATCGAGAGGACATTCCATGTCGACACACCGGACGAAAGGTACGGCATGCTCTCCCCTGCGGAGACAAATAGAGAAGCATAGTGGTTATCTTGCTTCAGCTCTCCCGTGTATTTATATGTTTATCAGTTATCTAATAGTCATAGAATACACTATGATGTCAGAGGCGTGTCAGACTAAACTAAGATGTCAGTGGCATTCTTGACTTGACTAACTTTGCTGTGATGGTTATGAGTAGGATTGTCTGATCTAAGCATTCTGTTTGTATGATTTCCCCATTCTGACACTTCAGCAAGCTGCAATTGTGACATGATCATTATCACCACTGGTATTGTGACATCACAAGAAGATTGAATCAACAACCATGACAACTAGATATGTAACATAGCAACATATGTTTACTTTGTGGAGCTGGATTTTTACCAATGTCCATGTAAACACTCTCATTGTTATGTTAGGAGTTAGAACATCTCTTTATCCTGATGTTACTGCAAATGTAGTAACCAGCCCTTCCAGCGGTTGCATTAACAGTTGAGAAGCAATGACTCAGAGGACTTAACGGAAATGCTCAGATGTGAATCCTCTATATGTGGTCTCTACACTATCCAATCAATGCTTAATGACAGCTGATGTCATCAGCAAGTATCATTAAGTCAGCTGTGAAAAGAGGGGTTATTTGGTCATGGTGACGTCATCCAACTCTCAGGAGGTCGTGTGACTCCGTGGGAATTAGAACGGGATGAGTCATAGGCCTCCATTTTGAAGGATGACATCACTCTGAGATCAGAGAATAAAATATTCCCAGAGTGTTACTAGTCTGAGTGAAATTTCATCAGTCAATAAATTGATGGGGTAAGGAGGTATCTCTATAATGGGGCAGTTGATTCAGTATAGATCCAATTTGAAGTTGTTGCACTGCACAGATCCAACCTGAAGTTAGTTCATTTTAAAAGCGGCTGTGAAAAAAAATATTTACATCTCGTTATTTTTCACCTTATGAATCCGTGATCTTGACCTCAATGTCAAAGCCCAAAAAGCAGCAGCAGCAGCAGCAGCATACATCACAGACAAACCTGGTATCTAAATAGAGCCACAAAAGAAGAGAATTGTCACTGAGTATAAACAAGGCATGGATGCTGTCTCCAGTCCACATCGTTTGCAATTCTAGAACCAAGAACCAAGGCCAGGCATTCTGTCCTCAGTTGGCATCGTTTGCAATTATATTGAATCGATATCTAAATCACTGCTGAACGCCACACAGGAGTGCATACCATCACCAGCTTTGGTCCACAGGAGCAGCTGGATTAGTAGCCAATGGAATGGAACCAATTTAAACGTATTGCTGCGATTACTGTCGCCGTGGCAATGCCACGCACCGTTGGCGCGGCGAGTGTTACCGCAAGCGCATGTGTTAAGAAACGGGGGGGGTAGATTCCTCCCATCCGTCTCCGTTAGCCAAACTGTCACCTGTCACTTAACGCGATGACTGATTGATTGACTGACTGACGGCGCCGTTGCTGTGGCGACAGGGACGAATGGGCGGAGGCGATCCAGATGGTGGCGGACAAGCTGGCCAAGCAGGAAGAAGAGGGGATCCTGTGCAGCCCCACCCTGCAGATGGAGAACGTCAACGAGGAGGAGATGGACACGTCCATAAGTCACCACAAACGGAAGGTATGCGAGGGCAATGGCTGGGGAGAAGGAGCCGGGGTTGGCAAGTGGTGGCCTGAAACAGTTGCGCGAGATCGATTCCCAGCTGCCACCATTGTGCCTTTTTGAGCAAGGCACTTAACCCCCGAGTTGCTCCAGGGACTGTGGCCCTTGTGATTTAAATTGACATATGTAAGTCATTTTGGATAGAAGTGTGTGTGTGTGAGGTGTGTGTGAGGTGTGTGTGAGGTGTGTGTGAGGTGTGTGTGAGGTGTGTGTGAGGTGTGTGTGAGGTGTGTGTGAGGTGTGTGTGGAGTGTCGGTCGGAATCTGGCCCTGCAATGTATTGACATCAGTTAAGTCGCTTTGGAGGATGTACAGCGTCAGCCAAATAAAGATAATGATGGACAGGGATCTTTGATGACCTACTGCTTCAACCCTTGCTGTGTGTCTGTGTGTGTGAGTGTGTGTGTGTGCGTGCGTGTGTATGTGTGTTGTTCAAAACAAGTGACGCATATAAACGTGTCACTGGAAGGACTGTGCCTAGTAGTTACAGGAAGTGCAGAATGTCACGTACATTTGCTAAAATACCAGTGGGAATAGAGGAATGTAGGTCATTTGATTTTTTTGTATAGCACATTTGAAAACAACAGCGGTTGCATTTCCCGTGTGTGTCCGTGCTTTAGAAGGAGTATCCATCCATAGGCAGTGGGGTAGAATGGCTTAGAATGCAGCCCAAAAAGGGATGCCGTGGTGGGCCGCACACACGGCGGCGGCGGTGGAACATCCCCCCTGTCACTCACGAGTCACGACCTGATTAGAAATCATCACATTAGTGACCGACTACAGTCCGTGAGCATATGACAGAGAGAGAGAGAGAGACAGACAGACGGAGAGAGAGAGAGAGAGCGAGAGAGAGAGAGAGCTTTTAATGTAATGACAGTTCATCGTGGGCCAGATCGGCTAAAGTCGTGCCCGCCGTGTGATTACGTCGCTCAAACGTGGTCCCGTCGCTGCGGCGGCGGCTTGCTCTTCCTCAGCAGACAATGAACGACTTTGACTATCTGAAGCTGCTGGGCAAGGGCACGTTCGGGAAGGTCATCCTGGTGCGGGAGAAGGCCAGCGGAACCTATTATGCAATGAAGATCCTGAAAAAGGAAGTCATCATTGCAAAGGTGAGTGTGTGTGTGTGCGCGTGTGTGTGTGTGCAGCCTCATGCTAGTGTGTGTGCGCAGCCTCATGCTGGTGTGTGTGTGTGTGTGTGTGTGTGTGCGCGCAGCCTCATGCTGTGTGTTTGTGTGCGCATGTATATATATACACTCATCTTTATGTATTTTCATAGACTCATCTTTATGTATTTTGTGTCAGTCATTGAACGGTTCTGTAGCAAATCTTGCACTTTAGTGTTTCTCTCTCTCTCGCTCTCTCTTTCTCTCTCTCTCTCTCTACTTTCAGGATGAGGTGGCCCACACGCTCACAGAAAGCAGAGTACTGAAAAACACTAGGCATCCATTTTTAACTGTAAGTACCGTACCTATACGTTTACTATCAGCTCAATTCGGTATGCTTGATTGGCTTGAAAATTCAAAACATAGCCGAGCTAGAGCTCTACTCTGTTGAAAGTCAAATAAACTTGTAGCCTATGTAATGTATTCACACATACCCAAAGTTAAGAGTTAAACTATTCTTATCTTTACATCCCGCAGTCCCTCAAGTGGTCTTTCCAGACAAAGGACCGCCTCTGTTTTGTGATGGAGTATGTTAATGGTGGTGAGGTACGATGGATTTGATCTCTTTACTTATAACACTGTTATCATTGCCTGCCATTGTAATTAATTACACGCACGATTCATGAGTTGTTTCATGAACATTCATTATTGGTATAACTGTATTTTGGATCTGCAACATGACCTTTTGCGATGCTTTTCAGAGGAGCTTTTGGACACTAAATCTGGTTGTGTGTGTGTGTTATATCTTGTCTTGGGCAGCTTTTTTTTCATTTGTCAAGAGAACGGGTGTTCTCTGAAGACCGCACACGCTTCTATGGGGCGGAGATTGTCTCTGCCCTGGACTACTTGCATTCTGCCAAGATTGTTTACCGTGATCTCAAGGTAAGTTTTGAACATGTGTGTCAAATCCACATTTGGCCCCTTTCTCCCTCAAATCTCATTTGCTTAAAGGGACACTTCACCGATTAGCATTAAGCTTGTATCTTTAGAAAACCAGTCATGTTTTTGAATGGTCGTGCATCATTCCCTCAGTTTGCCTTGAGATGGGAGAAATATGGGGTGCTTCTCAAAGTCAAGGATTGCTCCTTCCAAGCCACTTTTTCAAGGACGTTACGTCATCAAATCCCGTCAAGCACTGTTCCAAAGTCAAGGATGCTTTCAAGTTCTAGCAAGTACTGAGTCCTTCGTTCTGAGAATTTCGGAGAATTTTGGAGGATGCATCGATGGATCCTCGGAGTGAAGAAATAACCCACAATCCTTTGCGTATGAACAATTAGAAATTTTCTGACGGTGCGGTTTAAAAAAAAAAGAGAGAGGGAGATGGAAAGTAGATGCAAAGAAGCAGTGCGTGTTAATGTAGGCTAAATATGATTTATCAAGTGTTTTGTTAATGCCATCGTATATGCTCAGGCATTTATATCAAGTTATTGTGCATATTCATCATAAATGCATATCAATGTGCATGAACAAGTTGTGATAGACTTGTTATTAATTTATCTCAGAACTTCGCCCAATACAAACTTTGTAGAAGTTTAACATTACCGTTGCTGTTGCCAATTACCGGTATAACTTTCCATTGACACTAACATAATTATAAACTACGGATTGTGATATGTGAAGACCAAGTCGAATGTGGAAATACTGTAGGCTACTCCAAAAAGTTTATTTAGAGGAAGGTGCAGCCGCAGTTGTCGGAACTCCTGTAAAAGCAGCACAATTTCCACGGTTCTAATTAAGCGCGCAGCCGGAACCATGCACAATTGACGTGCACTTCCACATTCGCTAGGCTGTTCCATTGCATGTGATCTTGACGGCTGGAGAGGGTACTGGGAAGGTGTGTAGCCTTGTCTCTCTAGCACTCGACTTGAAAGAAAGCATTCTATCAAGGACGAGCTCTTGACTTTGAGAAATACTCATGGATTTCAATGAAACCCATGAATAGGACTTCCTGCTTTCAATGATGTAAAATGATGAGTTTTACATCATTGAAAGCAGGAAGTCCAACATTGAAATCCGTATTTCTCCCATCTCAAGGCAAAGTGAGGGAATGATGCACGACCATTCAAAAACATGACTGGTTTTCTAAAGATACAAAGCTTAATGCTAATCGGTGAAGTGTCCCTTTAACCATATCTTTTTTTTTTTTAAATCCATTCACCTCACTCAGGTTCACAAACACTTCTAAATACTGTCCGTTTGTCTCGTATCGTTGTGTTGGAATTGGTCCAATATGTTGTTGGAGGAATTGGTTCATTAGTAATTAGGCCTTTATTGTCCTTTTATGTTCCAGATAGCACATTAGCTAAGTATTCACACACATTAGCATTGCATATTGATTCAGTAATCGATTGAAAGGATGGGTGATCTTGTAAACAAACTGGTTGGAAAAGCAAATGGTCTTTTTCTCTCCTCTTTCACTGTAGAATGCAGGAACCATCTTCTAAGACTCACTTCTGGGCCTTGTTTCCCAAAAGCATTGTATGCCCAAGTAGTTTGTTAAGTCCCTCTTACGAACGTCTTAAGATTTGCGGCCTTTTTCCTGAAAAAGTGATTCAGAGTACTCGTTAATGGCTAAGTAGGTCTTAATAGTTACTTCTCATTCAGGTCACCAGCAGGACATACAGAGAAATTACAATTAAGAATATGACTGTCCAACTTGCTTTCTTAGTTATTCTCTATTTTATGTATTTGTAATGAATCAGATTTTAGTGTGCATCATCATCATTATGCTCATAATAATACAGAACGGACAACAATGCAATATATTTATAAACGAGACATTGGCAGAATAGTTTCTGATTCTCTTTGTCTAAGTGTGGGCTATATGTATTTATTAGGCCAATAAGATAAAAGCAAAGTAAGGAACTAGAAAAACACTCAGAGAGCGCGAACCTCCGCCAAGCGAACACATAACCGCCTCTTGCATCCAGACGGATTACTCCCTAATCGTTTCTTCCTTGGGTCATTTCAGACCTTTTCCATGGAAATCCATCCATAACTTTTTGAGTTATCTTGCGAACAAACAGACAGACAGACAGACAAAAAACAAACCAACAAATAAACCCCGATGAAAACATAATCTCCTTGGCCGAGGTAATAATGTGGTCTAACCTGTGCTGCATTAGAATCTAAGGCTATCACTAAATCTAAATTGACCTCTTCCTCATCCTCAAACGTCTTCGTCAATGACACTCCGAAACACTAATGCACAGACAGCACACACAGTGGCACTCTCGCAAGTAGCAATGAACAGGCAGATATACTGTATACCAGAGATGTACTGAGTAGCCTAATATGCTCATACATCTTGAGACAAACATGAAAACGGTGCAATCATCTAATCTTGAATGACTACTATTCATGTCTTTGTGTGCTATATAAGGGTACGCTTAGATGCTGTCAAAGTTTTGCTATTTTCGTATTTAAGTGAATTAATGTATAGATCCGAAGTTTAAACGGTACAGTAGCTGTGACGTGTGGCCACCTGCTATCACCAGATTAGAGAATATTTCAGAACTGGTGATGTGGACAGCTCCCTTTAAGAGCATTTTAAGAGCAGTTCACACTACGAGCATGTTTGGGGAAACAGCTGGAAAAAGCAAGCGAACGATCTTAAGTACTGTACTGTACTTGTACTGTAATTTCCCGCATATAAACCTCATTATGTATAAGCCGCAGGACAGTGTTTCATAGCCTGGCACGCCCTCCCAGTGACGCAACGCCTTCAGGCTTTTGCTGCTGGTCTGGTCAACTGCTCATTGAGAAGGATTTCTGAGTTCCCGAAATCTGCGGAACTGCCCCCTTTGGTCGAGAACCAATCAACTTTGAGCAGCTCCAACGGCTCTGGGTAGAGGCGTGTTCAAGGCAGCGGAAAGAGTGTTGTTATTGGTTTAAACTCGGCAATCCGCTTTCTGACATCTACCAGTAGCAAATCGAGGCACTTAAAGGAGGCGGGTCAACCAGCGCTGGCAAGAAACCGTGTTAGCACAGGCTGTTGGTCAGACTAAAGTCTCGCAGAGCCTTTGAAAGTCGATGGTAATCAGGCTAAGTGTTTCATGCAAGTTAAAATAAACAAAACCATATTAACACCATATTAACTGGCCCCCTGTGTTAGCCTCATAGCTGAAGAAATTTAGGAAAATCAATGTATAAGCCGCAGCTAATAGTCGGGAAATTACGGTAGAAAACGTAGCGTTTGTAAGTGCATGTATCCATCGATATTGGGAAACAAGACCCTGGCCAATTGTAGAATTAAGCACTTGCGAATGCCCTTCTGTTTCCAGTAAGAGTTGTGATATCGGCAATGTCCACAAATGGAGAACAGCGACATTTGATGTTGGTTTGATTATGATATTGATGATGGTGATGGTGATGATGATGATATTGTTGATGAAGACGATGATGTGAGCCCTTCTTCCTCCCAGCTGGAAAACCTGATGCTGGACAAAGACGGGCACATCAAGATCACCGACTTCGGCCTCTGCAAGGAAGGCATCACTGACACAGCAACCATGAAGACCTTCTGTGGCACTCCTGAGTACCTGGCCCCCGAGGTAAAGAAGCTTCCAGGTCAAAGGTTAAAGGTGTAGTCACAATCCTGGTGAAAGGATCCTCGTCCTCACTGATCTAGATAAAGAATGATGGGGCGGCAACAATGGGATGGTCTATCCAGTGTTAGTTATAGATCAGTGGGAACGCCCCTCGAGGATCGAGGAGAGATGTTGAGAGGCACCCATGGAAACTCAACAGCCAATCCAATTACACCTCCCTGCCAAAGTCCTCTCAGGATACAACTTTTTTTTTTTTTTTTTTAATTGTTTGGGTTCTCACTTCCTGCTCTTGGTTAATGCGTCTCGAGCAAACGGGTGAAAGTGTGAAGTAAAAACACACACAGAGAAAGATGTGCCAGTCTCTCGTCTCTGCCAGTAGTAGGTGATCTAGGTATCTAAAAAACCTTCACCGTGATGATGTGGCCATAGAAACAGGTGAGGTCACTCGCTATGAATTGGTGAGTGATGATGGACTACCTTTTCCTCCAATCACGTGCTAGTGGGTGATGACTGAGCAGATTACAACATTCATTAATATTTTACACGTGTCTTAAACCCAGAGTGTAAATTATGCAATGGCAATGGGGAGGTCAAGTGTTTCTTCTGAGTATACACTAGAAAGCACAACATAGCTCAACCATACATTTAAAGTCAATCACAATGCGACTTTTACCTTCTTTGGGGGATCACATTTTTACTTTTGAAATTGTTTTCAATTAGATATCAGTGTCATATTGTGCATATATCTAACGTGTATCAAAACATCAGCAGAATCTGACAGCTCTGTCTACTCATGTAGTGTGTGTGTGTGTGTGTGTGTGTGTGCTTCACATACCTCAATCGAGAACTGAAAGTTAATGACTACAGCTGTGGTGGGTGTGCGTGCGTGTGTAGTGCATGCGTGCATGCGTGCATGCGTGAGTATGTGCGTTAGTAACATACGTATACTTCCCATATGTGTTCCATACGTATACTTCCCGGTTTGTCGCGTAGCAACGGGGACGCTGGCTGCCCTAGCCGCTCCGTTAGACTGTTTTTTTTTTTTTTTTTTGTATATTTTTTTGGGGCTTTTTGCCTTTATTTGTATAGGACAGTGAAGGGTGAGACACGAAGTAAGTGGGAGAGAGAGATGGGGTGGGACTGGGAAATGACCGCAATGACCGCCGGACTCGAACCTGGGTCCCCGTGGGCACTCGGACCCGTATGTGGTATGAGCGCTGTAGCCTTCCCCTATTGGGGATCAGCTGTTCTCTGGCCATCTGCGATTAAGCACTGGTCCTGCTGGACTGTGGTTCCAAGGCCGAGGAGCTCCTTCTCTGCTGCTGACTGGACTTTCAAGTCGTCAGTGTGGCCTGCGGACTTGGTGGCTGCTTCGGTCGGTTGACTGCCAGCTGGGACATCGATGGCTGGTCTGGTCCGGTCCGTGGACTGTCGGCTGGTCTGGCGCAGGAGAGGGACGCGGCTACGGTCCTGTGTCCCTGTGTCCTTTCACTCTGTGCAGAGCCTAAACGCATCTTCCTGGTGCCTGTTGGCAGCGATGGCCGGTTGAGCCCGTTTTGCCATCAGGCTGTCATGTCAACTACAGGCCATCTTGTCAGCTGAGTTTTTGCCCTAGCGATTGCAAGTGCAAACACAGACAGCGCACTGACTCTTCCTTGGATGCGGTCGGTTGGACTAAATAAACGTGAACTGTTCTGGTTTTGTTTGTTTTTATTATTCAATTTATTGTTGTTTGTTTTGTCTGTCTGTCTCGTATGTGGTGTCACGGGTAGCCTACACTGGCGATTATGCTGCTCCGTCCGACATGCAAACTTTGCCTTTTGGGACAAGTGTTTTTGTTAATCTGTTATTTTATTATTTGTTAATTTTTGTTTGGTGTCTGTCTTTGTATGTCATCTTGGTGTCACGGGTACGCTGCCGATTACGCCGCTCCGTCCAAAGACTGTCTATGTCTTTGTGAAACGCTTTGGGTTGTACTCTGTGCACGTTAAATGCGCTATATAAATAAAATGACTTGACTTGACTTGATACCTCAGTCAAGTGCTGGAAGTTAATGATCCTTGCTGTGGACTGTGTGTGTGTGTAAATAGTAAATAACGGTACGCATTCCTTTCCTCAGGTTCTGGAGGATAACGATTACGGCCGCGCGGTGGACTGGTGGGGCCTGGGCGTGGTCATGTACGAGATGATGTGCGGACGCCTGCCCTTCTACAACCAGGACCACGAGAAGCTGTTCGAACTCATCCTGATGGAGGAGATCAAGTTTCCCAGAACTCTCTCTTCGGACGCCAAGTCACTGCTCGGCGGACTGCTCATCAAAGACCCAAACAAGAGGTGATTTGCTCAGTGTGGAGGTTTCATTCATCGTAACGTCGTAAAAAGGCCGCTCACACCAAGAACAATAACTATAACGACACGACGAGCAATAACGATAATGTAAAAAAAGGTGTCGCTCTTGCTCATATGAAAGACAATGTCCGCACATAAACAATTATGATTACGACATGAACAACAGATGTGCGAGTTGAAAATAGACAAGTAATATGGCCTTTAAGGTGCAACATGTGTGTTTTTTCTGTGTACTGTTTTTAAATATAAAACATAAGTAGAAGAAGCCTGTTGTTAAGGCTGTCTGGCCAGACCTGTGCAGGGACCTGCAAAAGAATATAAAGCTCCACTTGGAGAAGCAGTGGAGGTAGCTTTCAGCGACATTGTCATTGCCATGGTAACAGTCTGGAACATTCCGCTGATTGCTGGTGTGTTTTCGCAGACTTGGCGGAGGCCCCGAGGATGCTAAGGAGATCATGCGACATAGCTTCTTCACTACACTGGACTGGCAAGAAGTCTATGACAAAAAGGTACGGGGAAGTTTGTCTTCCGTTAATCAGGCATAGGGATGTAGTAGTGCTGTTTCTTCTTTGTTCAACTTTTTACGCAACTGTGAGCAGTTTTCTTGGGTTTTTTTCTGAAGCCTCTCAATTGTTTTCAATAATGGTCATGTGTTTTGGAAATAGATAGATAGATAGATACGTTATTGATCCCCAAGGGGAAATTCAAGAATGTATTATTTCTCTCTCTCTCTCTCTCTCTCTCTCTCTCTCTCTCTCTCTCTCTCTCTCTATCTATCTATCTATCTATTGTATCTATCTACTGTATCTCTCTATCTATCTATCTATCTATCTATCTACTGTATTTCTTTATCTATCTCTCTATCTCTCTCTCCCTTTCCCATTGCCTTCTCTCTCCCTGTTCCTATATCTTGTTCACTTGTCTGTTGTTATGCTCTGGTTGCTGCTCTTGGTTGATGCGTCTCTCTGTCTCTCCCTCGTCCTCTCTGCAGCTGGGACCCCCCTTCATGCCCCAGGTGACCTCAGAAACAGACACTCGGTATTTCGACGAGGAGTTCACAGCACAGACCATAACCATCACCCCTCCAGAAAAGTGTAAGACTCCTCGTCCTCTCATCTCTTTGCTTATTGACTTTGAAACTAAAAAATATATAAATATAGGTTTAGACTGGACCAATTATTTCAGAGTTAATGGTTTGTCTACCCCCGGTCACCATGCTAGTGTTTTAAACATTTCCCAATCGTGAGTCCCCAGACTCTATTTGCAAAGTGAATGAGTCTGGTTTTCAGGTTTCATGGATTAGGCTTAGATGACAGGGTATGAAACTTAAAATTATGGTCCAACAACAATTGAAAATGTATACTTCGTGTTGGACCAAAGCGACAACTGCAACTTCCACCTACATACCAAGATCTGAGTTTTTTTTGTTACAATACCATTGGATTGGATTTCTTGTATTTGTTTTGTTTGGTTGTACTGGCTGTGTGTGTCATTGTTTGACACAGTAGTGTGGAATTGATTGACTGATTTATGCTATCAAAATAAGGAGGTGTTATGCTGTCAATACAATCCAGTATTTTATTTGCTTGTCAAGACTCATATCTGGTTTGCTCTCCTTCTTTCTCCGTAGTTGATGAAGACGGAATGGACGCGGCTGATAACGAACGAAGACCACATTTCCCACAGTTCTCTTACTCGGCTAGCGGACGCGAGTGATTGAGCCGGCCCCTTCTTACAGGAAAATACGTAGCCATGCTAGGAAAAGTCTCCCCTCTTTTCTCCTTCTCTGTGCTTGCTTATCGACCAGGGAATTTTTTTTTTTTTTATTTTATTTTTATTTTGTGTGTGTATATATATTTTTTTGGTTCATTTAGTGGGACTTAAAAAAGGGGGTTTTGCACAGTGGGATCGACTAAGGATAGTCCACCCACACAAAAAAAAGAAAAGAAAAAAGAAGAAAAAAAAACAGACTAGAATTCTCGTGACATTTTTCAGCATTTGTTTACAACAAGTTTTTTTTGTTGTTATTTAAAATATCTATCAGTATTGAAATTAATATTGAGCTATTTGTTTTTATTATTATTTTTTCTTGTTTTCTTTTCCCTTGTTTGAAAAAGAGCCGTATTGGGGAACAAGACCAAATATGTTGCCTTATGTGTGCGGTCGGTCGGACAGACAGATAGACAGGACAGACAGACAGGCAGGACAGATCCAAGCATCTGGTGACCGTTTTGTCTATCTGTAGTGTGTGATGGGTCACCGGTGACTTTTTCACAGTTTCTTTTCCCCCCTACTTCAGTTTTGATCAGGGTGTGAGGCTTTATACCATGGGAACACACAGGCCCCTGTTGTCACGGCTACAAGGAACATTCTCCATAAAATGGGAAAAAAAACACACAGGCACTAGTGAGGAGGAGAAAGTAAGACAACAACAACAACAACAACAACAACAACAACAACAACATCAAAACAAGTAAAATACAAAACACAAGCGCTACAGAGTTTGAATATACATTCAATATAATTTCACATTTTCTTTTCTTTTCTTTTCTTTGTTCTCTGGAGAGTATATGGAGCCTAAAACAGAGGTTTTATGTTACCGGAATAACACTAACACACACATCTACAATACAAACAAACAAACCAACAAACTAACCAGACTGCCAGGCACTGACTGACAGCACTCAGGCCGAACACACCTCAGAACACTGCACCGGACAGAGAGTCATTGTACATCTCTACTACAGGTAAACGTCTCTCGTTCTCTCTCTCTCTTTCTCTCTCTCTCTCTCTTTATCTCTCTTTCTCTCTCTCTCTCCCCCCCTCCATCTTTCTCTATCTCTCTCTCTTTTGCTCCTCATGACCGAGAGACTCACTCAGCATCACTACTACACTTTGATACACTAATGAAAGAAAAAAGAAGTCTTAACCTTTTGAAAGGACACACTACAAGAGACAAATGCAGATATTGAAAGACTATTTGAGGTTTTTTATTTTTATTTTTAAATATACATAGGGGAGTGCATGATACTTTCTTTCCCCTAATTGTTTTCAGTCGTAACAAGTGAGAGGACACCTCAGAATACTGTAAGCGTGGCGGTCAACAGAGGCACTCACTAGTTGGTGTTGGGGGGGCCGATTAGGGAAGCGGAGTTGTGAAGGTGTGTGTGTGTGTGTGTGAGCGAGTGTGTGTGTGTGTGTGTGAGAGAGAGAATGTGTGTGTGTGTGTGTGTGTGTGTGTGTGTGGAGCACATGTGTTTGTGTGTAAGATCATCCAACCAACTCTGACAGACACTGAGCCATGTCATTTCAGAGTTGGACTGGGTTTTTTTGTTGGGGTGGGGTGTGGTGGGGTGGTATTGGGGGGGGGGGGGGGTGTATTAGGGGAGGTTGGGGTGGTCATGGTGCAAGTGGTTTCGGGAGAGCAGGGGAGCGATTGTGAAATTGAGATGGCATGTGCTGGGGATGCTCAAAAAAACTTCCCAAGACATTTTTTTTTTGTTTTTTTTTGTTGGTTCAGTGATTGGTAATGTACATATGCAATGCCTTCTCTCTTTATTTTCCATGTTTAGTCTTGGTCACAGTTTTTTGAGCAGACAACTAGAAAAAAAACAAAAAAAGTGACAATTTTTTCTTTCCATTCGTGTGACTGGCTGTGTCGTGTGAATACCCGGCTGATAAAAGAACATGTTAAAAAATTTAAAAAAAGAAAAGAAAAAAAAAAAAAAAAACATATGTTTAGGGTGGGGAAGGGGTTCTAAGGAGAGAACAGAACAAATACACAGTACTTCTACTTGCATAACTTCAGAGTTTGGGTGGGGGAGGGGGACAGAACGAGGGAAACCAAGAACATTAATACAGGAGCCTCATTCTTTCGCTTTTTTTTTTTTTTTTAAATGTCGGTGTTGTTTTGTGGTTTTACCATGGAAATGGTTGCCAAGGTTACAGTTATGCCACCCCCACCTCCCACCTCACTCCCATGCAAGACCCTTCTTCCCACAGGTAACCTGGTACAACAGATCCGTCCATACTTTCAGTTTTGGGCCACAGCACTACGGAATCATGTGTTCTCTTTTATTTTCTTTCTGCAAGACATCAACAAATGTCTCTTAAGACAACCTACGCTACATCAGGCTGTCTTCTGTTTATTTTCCTTTACTGCTCTTTGTAATTTTGTACTGTTTCTTCTTGTAATAGTTTTATTTTGTTTATTTTTGTTTGTTTGTTTTTTGCTCATGCTGTTCTCAACAGTGTTATCCTCCTTCCTGAAGCGTTTGTCTTTCCATGGACGGAGGCTGTGACCTATGTATTTCAGAAATATCTTTTCTTTTTTTTTTGTTAGTTTATGTTCTTGTTTTTTTCCATCTGCCCGTTTTGCCTGTTTTGATTTTTCTTACCAAAACACTAGGGCAAGAATCCAGTAGTGGTCTTGCATTGCCATTTGGTAGTATTTATTTTAAGTTATAATAAAATGCTCAAAAGTCTATCTGTGCCTCTTTTTTTAAAATAATATGCTTTTGTTTTACCCATGATCTAGATAGAACTTCATGAGTTGATAATTTGAACCGCCGAGATGGAACAAATAGAATTAGGCAGTTATGAAAAGACAAGAATTAAACAAGAGTTTAAATGGCAACACAAGTCAGACTAATTTCTGGGAAAATATACTGATCGATTTCAAATCTTTTACGATGAAAGTGAAATGAGGTGAAGAGTGGTGAAAGGTGATATTAATATTTTGTATTCAATGAGCCAGTGTTGCCCAATGCTGATGGTAGGTTAAAAGGTTAAAGGCCAGGTATTTTCAAAGCAAGAGTGTACAATATATGGACTAATCCGCACCAAAGTGCTGACCAAAGGCTTGAAACGAAGCCTTTTCCTCGGAGACCGTTGCCATATCTCGTTCACTGGGAAGTATTTCTGATTACGGATTTGCCATGACAAACACTGATCATCACATAGTTGACGTCAGAGTCTTAACACTTTAACACATAATTTCTTCTGGTGAATAATTAGTAAAGAATTGGGGAAGAGAGGTGTGATTGATTTTGTGGGGTAATACATCCATGACTGTACATATACCCTTAATGACAGACAAGGAGCTTGATGGAAAATAACCTCTTTTAATTGGATGCAACATAGTAGCCATCCTTGAAAGAATTCAATAGCTTTTTCACATTCAGGATGCACTCAGTCAAACAACAAAACATAGATCATCCACATCCACACAGAAAAAAAGGTGTTTCTAGCTGACACAGGGGACTATACAAAACACTATTTCACTTCCACACATTTCACTGGGCAAACCAACAAAACAAAAACATCAGACTAGCAACACTTAACTGCCCTTGTTTAGCTAGGTGTCACCGAATGTCTTTCGCTAACGGATCCACTTCCAGGGTGTGGTTTGGTGGCTTGGCTTGCCATACAATATGGATCCATCCGAGACATCCTATACGTTCTCTCCCATCCATGCATTTGAAAATAAAGTTACCCATTTCTGGCACCTCCACTGTGAATGCCTGGAAGAGCTCTATGGCGTGCAGAATTACTCAATGTCTGCCCAAATATGGTCAGGTCAGGGTGAGAATTCCGAGAGGTTATTCCGGAACTGCAGGGGGCCAGTCCACATCGACTGACTAAGGAAACACAAACACAAACAAGCACCATCGTCATTGTCTATTCTTAATCACAACATTAATGTACTGGATTGGATATTTAGGCTGCATCTCAAATCGTCTACTGGCCTACTTCAAATAATTAGTTTAAGTATATAGAATGCTATAATGCTTAAACGCTTATTCATGAGTACATGACAATCAAGTTTGAACTTTGAACTTTTTATAGTGCAGATATTGGCCAATTCTGACCATGGAAAAGTGGGCATTACGTATGGAAGCGCTAAGTGGACACTAGCAGTGCACTGACACTGCTGTCTCAAGGAAAGCAGCACAGTTCATACAGGCACAACACAAAGGCCTGTCTGATCCCAGAGGATCCAACTTATCATTTTACAGTTCTTTGCACTTAACTTAGTTAAAAGGTACTGTTCACAGTTGCACCCCAATTCAAGGAACTCTGTACGAACAAAGTCGTTTCATCTATAAAGTCTCGAAGCTGCAAACTTCCCCGATTCGTTAAGAACTTCTTAGGAGCATTCTTAGAACGTTCTTAGAGCACTCCTAAGAAGGTCTTAGCACTTAAGAGCTTCTTAACGAATTTGGGCGAAATACGCGGCCCAGGACCGTCCTGTACCTCCACGTCCAGCTCCAGGATGTCCACCTCTGTCTTCATCAGCTCCCCCAGGTTGGGCTTGGTGCGGCCAAAGTCTCCGTGCACAAACTCCTTTATGTAGCTGGACAAGCGGCTGTTAAGGGCCGGATCAAGAACGACAGAGACTTTTGCAGATTTCAGATATTAACGATTGATGCCAGACCTGCATTGTACTTACCTGAACTACTGCCACATCACACACAAGCTAGGGAATGTGCATCAAATGAGCATATATTATGTTGTGCTACTGAGTGTGTGTGTGTGTGTGTGTGTGTGTGTGTGTGTGTGTGTGTGTGTGTGTGTGTGTGTGTGTGTGTGTGTGTGTGTGTGTGTGTGTGTGTGTGTGTGTGTGTGTGTGTGTGTGTGTGTGTGTAGTGTCTAGCTAGTGGATGCTAATGTGTATGTCAAATTAGCATAAATTATGTTGTGCTACTGTGTGTGGGTGTGTGTGTGAAAAAGAGAGAGAGAGAGAGAGAGTCAGTGAGTGTGTGTGTATGAGAGTGTGTTTGTGTGTGTAGTGTGGAGTGTCTAGCTAGTCGCTGCTAATGCTGTGCGTTTATGTGTCTGCGCACATGAAGGGTGGTGGGACTGATGATGAATAGATTCGGATCTGATGCACTATCTAATGTGTGTGCAGGTATGCATGTGTGTGTGTGCACTGCAGGTGTGTGTGTGCATGCAGGTGTGCAGGTGTGTGTGCAGGTGTGTAGGTGTGCAGGTGTGCAGGTGTGTGTGCAGGTGTGTGTGCAGGTGTGTGTGTCCAGTAAGGATACGTGCCGGCCTGCGTCCTGAGCTGCAGGGTGAAGTGGTGCGGGTTCAGGAAGCTGGCGCTCATGCTGTGGATCACGCGCAGACGCACCGCCAGGGGGCGCCGATGCAGCACACGCAGAGGGGTCTTCTGGGCAATCTCCAAACTCTGCACACACACACACACACACACACACACACACACACACACACACGCGCGCACACACACACACACACACACACACACACACACACACACACACTATATGAATAAAAAAAATGCTGGAGCTGCTGATCTTGGACTGGACAATGATGATAGTTTTCATTGTCTTTTCTATTTCCGTAAAAACAAAAAAACAAAAATAAGTCTTGTAATCCCCAAACGGAAAAAGTTTCAAGATTTACATATGCCGAGTGAACAGTAGTTACCTTGATGTTGGCGATGAACTTCAGATCATCTTCGGTTATGGCCTTCTGGCTCCAGATGAGGGCGCTGTAGGACTTGGTCTTCTCCTCCTCTCCCTCCTTCATGCGACTCATTGCTTCTCTATTGAGACACAATTTCACACAATTATCACATAAAGTGTCAGGAAAAAAAAAGTTAAAAAGAAAAAAATGCTGTCTAAGTTTCTTATGAAAGGTCTATTAAAAATGTCACGTCTTCTTTACCTGGTAACAATTTGGAGGTCTCGGACGCGGATCTTCTTTGAAGACTGGTTTATCTCCTGGTAAACAAAACAAACATCAACACTCAAATCAATGCCCAGATGCACGATAAAAAAAAAAGACAAAACATCAGATTTCAGTTTACAAAGCTTTGTGGTCATGAAATCTTCACTGCATCATCAAGTTGTGAGATGTAGTCAGGTTGTATTGCTGTGTGTGTGTGTGTGTGTGTGTGTGTGTGTGTGTGTGTGTGTGTGTGTGTGTGTTGTGTAAAACACACATTGTGCTACCTACCTCTTGCAGCTTGCGTATCTCCATTTTGTTGAATCTTGATCTGTGTGGGTTCAGCAGCTCCATGGCAAATGGCCGCCCTAAAAGAACCAGTCGCACTGAGGTGAACAAAGTTACACAGCAGGGGCTGGAGCAACTGGGAATGCGTGAGAATACAGAAGGCACAACGTTGGTTGTTATTGGTATGTACACCGCAAAAGGGCACAAATGCCCTTGTGTGGGTAAAATCCATCCAAATCCGTGTTTGTCAAAAAGGAGTATTTACACCGGGAATTCCCAGATAGCCTACAAGTGCTGAACACAGCTGTACAGAGAACATTATCGGCGTGGGACACAGCTTAAGCTTAACAATCTTTGGAAGCTTGGAAGCTTTGGAAGCTTGGAATCTTTTTTTGCCTACACTGGAGTACTCAGAAAGAGAGAGAATATTTTCTCTCTGACTTTACGAAATAGGCTGGGCTTTGTGGCGTCACGTTAAAACAGTATTGGTTGTCATGGTGGCACACATATTGTAGATCGCTTACGAACAAGGTGAATAAAATTGAAAAGATTTGATAATCTGACAGTCTTTTCTCCTTTTTTTCTTTACTGTCTGTTTCCCGAATGGTAAATATTTGGTTCTATGTGTAACAGACCATTTTTGTAGAGAGAGAGTGTGTAGAAAGTGTGTGGGGCCTACCGTTGCCCAGGGTCCTGACGTCCACATCCTCTCTACCTGACGAGGAGAAGTTAAAACCTGAAACACCACACACACACACACACACACACACACACACACACACACACACACACACACACACACACACACACACACACACACACACACACACACACACACACACACACACACACACACACACACACACACACACACACACACGAGAGCTATAAAGTCATATGCAGGACACCTCACACAGTGGTGCCTATTTGTGAGGCATAAACCAGAAATCTCCATCACAGCTCCTAAGAATCCAGAATCTTCCACACATGCCATCCATGTTACACTTAACTTGACTTGTTGCTGTCCTGGGCTGATTCATATCAGAGAAGCCCCATAACATGTTATAGTAGTCAGTCATACAGTGTAAACACAAAACCCTACTAGAGGTGGACTGTCTATGATGACAGTTACCACCTCCATTTTGTTTTTGGCTCAGCTCATTTTTATTTTCGAGTCTCTCACTCTCAGAGTTGAAGGCGTTCAGCAGGGGCGCGGCGATGAGCTCCTCCACCGACGACTCCATCCTCCTCTCGCCGTCAATCACCCACGGAGTCTGCGGCAGATCCCGAGAGAACTTGTTGTATCGCCCTGACAACAGGAAAAGGACACATTGACATTACAAACAACCATTATGGGGGCAGTTTGAAGGCATCTTAGCAGACAAGAAAAAGAGTTATGTGTACCAGGTTTAGGAGGTTCTTGATGCCGATACTAAGATAGATTTTTTTTTTTTTCTTATTCTGATTCAAACAAATCCAGAGTTGTCAAATTGGATGCATTTGGCATTTTGGTCATCACACGTCACACAATATCGCAGGAGACTGATGTGCTACAGCATACCTCCAGTCATCATAAAACAGTACAAATACTGTGTAGTTGCTGTTATTGTTTTGTGAATACCAAAAAGTAATAAGTCGGCCATTTTGAACAATTTAACAAAATGATTCTTTCTTGTAGTGAACAGATGGTGACTGGAATGACAGCTATCACACCAACGGTGAGGGGAATACGTAGCATTTGTGCAGGTAGCAGTACAGCTTGTCAGCTGCAGAAATTCAGTTGCGTGGATGTTGCCACTTAAGATATTTGGATTGGAACCGGCTCAATCCTCTCCAAAGGCTCGACGAATACATCTGACAATTACTGTGATCTCCCAACTATTAGCCAAGGTTTACACATTGATTTTGCAAACATTCAGGCAGTTAATATGCCATTAATATGGTTTTGTTTATTTAACTTGCATAAAACGATGCCTGCAGTTTATACACAATGCGGTTAGTACACAAGAAATTACTGTCGAAAAAATAATCGATGTCAAAAACAGAGACTCACCTGCCACAAACGCAGACACGTGCAGGCATGTTGTTTCCTGAGCAATGCAAGCCGTCTTTGTTCTCGTCGGAGGGCTAGGGTACTCTCTGTCAGAAGAAACAGGGTTGTTTTTAGAAAATCACAGCAAAGATGGGAAAATTATCTATTTTTTAGGAAACGTTTCTCTTGAATTGGAACTGTATCAAGAACCTGTAATAGCTTCACACTTACTTGAGGAATCGTGTATCAGTTATCTTTTCCAACGCTTTCACAACTGCCATTCTTGTAAAGACAGACTGCAGTGCAAAAACAAGGAGTCATGTGTCAAACAACCTGCCTGAATCAGAACTAATCTGAAGTCTTAACAGACCAACCTTTCAGTCTGATATCATATTTACAAAATCAGAACCACATCTGAAAAACCTGATACAAAATCTTACCTCTTTGTTTTTAGTTGGCTTGAAACAGTCGGAGCAAGCTTCTGCCCTACATTTGTTTTTAGAAAAGGCATGAATACATGTCATATAATCTACATGCACAATTATTGTGATCACAGCTAGCACTGGTGTAGACTGAGAGACGAGTGTGTAGGACTAGTGAGTTGCACGGAGTCGCAGTACATACAGAACGTACCATGGTGGTCAGTCATAGTATATACTGTACCACTAAGTGGTACATCTTCATGTAAACATTTCAACAATTCATGATAAGCAATGCATCAAATATTCAACTCATTATTGGACATTGGTGATTTAAGCATGGCCACTCTACAAAACAACCTGATGTATGAAATCGTAAGTTCTAATGACACCGTTACCACTTACAGGAAATGGCAGTCTCCATCTGTATCAGGGTGGATGAATCCAACTCCCACCTCAAATGGACTCTACACCATCAGGAAAAAGTAGGTACATATTATATTGAACTCAGACCATAACAGCATCTAGTAATAAAGAACATTAACATAAATATTAAGTATACACGCACATGCACACGTGCACACGTGCACACACACACACACACACACACACACACACACACACACACACACACACACACACACACACATAGTTACACTGACTGAATATGGAAGTTGTGCTGCTTACTGCTGTCTACTGAACTAACCTTGGTCACCACGGAAACCCCTAGCTCTTGTGACAGCAAACCCTGGACAGTCCATTTGAAGGCCTCCTTCACCTGGATAACATCCTCTTTGTCCAGACACATGCTCTTTTCTCTGGTCAACAAAGCACATCTCTCCATGAAATATCATACACATGCTTCAGAAATCAGAATCCTATACGACTGCAATGACAAATCATAATACTACATACATGGCACAACAAATAGTAGAAGGATATGATGGGAAATGTAGTTTGTAAGCATACAATACCTGACTTCTTTTTTAATGTGAAGCCAGCAGGAGTGCTGGGGATGCAAACAACGTATGTCAGGCCAGGAAGAGAGACCAAGAGAATAAAGTGAAAAAGAAGTTATTTCGGATGGCAATACTGTAAAATGTGTGCGGATGTTTATTTGTTGGTTGGATATGCTTGTGACCTCACTCACCTCTCTGACGGACAGCTGGGCAGGAAGTGACAACGCCAACACCAGACCGTCAAACTGATACGCTTCAGATTTCACATCCTCTGCTATCTGAACAATGACACACACACACACACACACACACACACACATGTGCCCGTTTAGTTAAAGGGAGGACAAGACACATACAAGTATCTGAACACAAGAAAGATCTTATCATTTACATTTTAAATGAACATCATAGCGTGTTCTAAAGATAAAACTCAGAGTCAAACAACAGGAAATGACCAAATATTGGTACGCAAACGTAATTTGCTGAAGCAAAGGAGTTGCTAAGAACCTTTTTAGTGAAACTGGCACTGCAAAGGTCCTGTAGCACCCCAAGACACACGACACACACAGAGGACTTTGCGCTGTCTTCTGTGGGGCCCGTTGTTTCTGTGGAAACCTCCTCGCTCTCACCACCACCACCACCATCTGTCTTGCCGTCGGACTCCAACTTTATTCTTTTGGAGGGAGGGTCATCTGATGGCGTCTGGCTGGCAACGTTGTCTTGCTGTGGAGCAACATTTGAGGTGCCGGCGAAAGGACTGAGCTCCTTCCACAGGTTCTGGAGAGACGGAGGAATAGATTGAATGACAGCATGACACTGTTTAATACAGCATTTCGTTAAAAAGTGAATGTTCAATGCCAGTGTATAGGAACTGGAGCAAGAGAACTATGTTTTACTATCTTTTTTTTTTCAAATGCAAAACAGAAGTGGTAGAATGTGAGATATTACTGCCAGGACTTGTCAACCAACAACAATTGCTTGATCTTGTTATGATCTTAACGTTCATTAATTATTACTCATCCAACCAACTCTAGCATGTTAATACTGACCTCATCGGACAGTCGATAGGCAGACTGAGTCCCAATACAGCAGAATCTGAGAATACACCGGCTGCAACAACCAGCCTCCAAAAGCTTCTGAATGATGGGCCCGTCCTTTTCCTTCAGGGACAACATGACTTCCTTCAGGGACAAACAAACAGAACCAAGAGGAAGTGAATACCTGGCAGAATAGAAAACGACACATCGGGAACACTGATTGTTTGCTTAATGCAGTTAAAAAGAACATTTGACTAAAAAGTAACAGACCTCACTGATTCACTCCATGTACTCTACATGACGTTATGAACTATGAGGCGTGATAAATCCACATTTAACTTTGATAGTGTACGGCATGGTGGTCATCAAATGTAGCTATGAATTATTAAAGTCTGCTTGACGGTAAAGTAACTTAAAATTATTTTGACATTAGGAGCAGCTTTCATATGCCTCATCCTCCTCTACGTTACGAAGTTGATTATTGACTAGATTGGGCAGTTCCCGAGCACTGTGGGTGTTCGAGGGAAGTGGTTTGTTCAGACTTACCTTATAAAATATTCTGCAAATACGCAAATTCCCAAATACGACTTAATTCAAGTTACAGTCTTTGAATTTGAAAGTGCATGGACACAGCCAGCATCATGCGTGTGTGCTGCAGTTGACAAGTACAGACATAACGAACCGAGTACCTAATCAAAATGGGGGACAATCTTGTAATGAAAAGGAGGACTGAGGTCGAAATAGGATGTATGACGAAACATACACAAATTAACAATATTTGTGAAATATAGGAGTGACAGATAGAACCTTTATCTTAAAGACAAATTAAAAACAAAGTAATGGAATTTGATCGATGTTTTCTGTGGTTTATTGATAAAGCCTGACGTACATGATTTCTGAATGGCATGTTTTTGTACTACTAAAACGTCATTTTCATGCGCCCGCCATGACCATTTAGGGTCCTTTCTCTGCCTCTGTCGCAACCGGTTGATCTGGAAGGTTCTGGTGGGACCAGGGGACTCTGCTAAATCTGAACCCATCCTGCACTATTTCAATCTTTAGTGCATTTAGGGTGGAATTATTCCATAAAGCCATCTTCCAGGAACATAATTACCCAAATATAAGCGAAGATGCCCGAAATGTCGGCGGCACCAAAGTCTCAAGTAAGAGGCCGAAACAAAGGAGGCGCATATGTGGACCGTGACAAGCCAACACAGATTCGTTTCAGTAATATTAATGCAGCAAAAGGTAAGTTAACAGTCCTTATCTGCTGTACCGTTCCTGAAAAAAACATACTTTTCATCTGGTGTGTTATACAATCTGAACTTGGTCACTGCAGGGTGCAGCATCCCTTGAAACGGAGGCGTGTTTGAATGGAGGGATGCTCAGTTGAACCGCTAACTAGCTACATAGCAGATTAGCTCAATTGATAATCCCCACCAGCACCTACATAATGAATTGCTATGAACGTCTTATTGCTTGTAAGATGGACGTGATCTTGGCAACATGTTGTCCCTTACTCAGGTTCTCCGTGTGTTTTTCTTTCAAAGCAGCAAATCACGTAGACTACGCTAAACTGTCAGGGTTGCTGCATCATGCTCATATCAAAATTGGGCTTAGCACTAGAACGTTAGCAACTGGGGAAACTGCATTTATGCACTTATTGGTGTGTGATTGAAAGTGTCGTGTATGGTCAGAAGTTGGATCATTTTACCTCATGAGTCCTGTGAAGTATACGGAACAATTAACTACTGCCACTGAATGCAGCACATTATGTCCATATATGGGTGTGGCCTTGTAACCTTACCAACATCTTTGTTTGACAGCTGTTGCAGATGCCATCAGGACGAGTTTGGGACCCAAAGGCATGGACAAAATGGTAAATATTACCCACCCGCCCATTCAATTTTCGCATGATGCAATGAATTAATTAAACAGTCAATCAGTGTTAAGGAAATGATTGCTCTTTTCTATTCTGCAGATCCAGGATGGCAAAGGAGATGTTACAATTACCAATGATGGCGCTACCATTTTGAAACAGATGCAAGTGATCCACCCAGCAGCGAAAATGGTGAAGAGTTTTGTGTCGTCACTACTACTACCACACCACATGATCTAACACTGGTGGTTGGCGTTCATTTGTCAGGAGCATTGTGCAATAGTTTGTTCTTTCATTTCCAGTTGGTCGAGCTCTCCAAAGCCCAGGACATTGAGGCAGGGGACGGCACCACATCTGTGGTGGTAATTGCCGGAGCACTTCTTGAGGCCTGTGCCAAATTGTTACAGAGAGGTATCCGATAACGCCATTATTGACATTTGGTGCTTTTTGTGACCAGCTGACATACTTTTTTTGATGTGTGAACTCCCTGAGCTTATAGCTTAATTTGATGGACTGCTAGTGTCAGTACATCTATAGTGAGTGTGTTGTAAAGTGTGGCTGTGGGCTTATAGTGTGTGTATAGTGATCTGTCTTTCCTACACTCGTCCCACGGCCACAGATTGACTAGAGGGGTTATAGTACTGGTCCAGTGACCCCACCACTAGCCAGTTTCGCAGCCCTCTTACATCCCTGAACTTGTTTGTGTTGTGTAGATTTCTATCGTGTACCTATACTAATGCATTGATTCATCTCTTTAATGCTTGCTTCTGGTCTCTCTCTCTCTTTCTCTCTCCCTCTATCCCTCCCTATTTCTCTTTCTCTCTTTCCTTTTTTCTCGCTCAGGTATCCACCCCACCACCATCTCCGAGTCCTTCCAGAAGGCGGTGGACAAGGGCGTGGAGGTGCTGACCAGCATCAGCACGCCGGTGCAGCTGAGCGACCGCGAGACGCTGCTCAACAGCGCCACCACCTCGCTCTGCTCCAAGGTGGTGTCGCAGTACTCCAGCCTGCTGGCGCCCATGTGCGTCAACGCCGTCATGCGCGTCATCGACCCCGCCACCGCCACCTTCGTTGACCTGCACGACATCAACGTCGTCAAGAAGCTTGGGTGAGCGAGACCGAGCGCGTTGGGAGGTTGTGAAGGATATGAGAGGAGCTTAAAGGTGGTGTGTCTGTCCCTGTGTTAGGGGCACTGACCGATTTCATACGCATGCTCATTTTAGGAAGTATTAATGTGTGACTGCTAGGGATGTTAACCGGTGACTGTTTGACCGATGGTTGACCGTATCCACGTTAGCCGACCAAAGTTGTCGCTAGTCGGTTAAACAAAAAAAAAAGAGGCATCTTTAAATTAGGCTAAAGACAGTGGACTAAACGCTACTACAGCTAGCCATCTCATTCCAAGAAGATCTTTTTTGCGTGAAGTTAACAATTTATCCCTCTCACTCAATTTTTCATAACGCCTGCTTGTAGGCTAGGCTACGTAATAAACCAATAAAAACATTTGGCACGAGGTCACAGCGGTGGCCAGTGCGTCTTTTGCAATCTGGAAGTGTATCCATTGGTTTTATCATGTTGCAGTCTAAGCAACTTTCCGCATAAGATGGGCTTAAATTTGGAAAGACATTACATCTACATTTCAGGAAGGGTCATCAATGTTAACAGATAAGGTAATGATCATCTTTCGTTATTGTTGTTAGCACTTCCTCAAACTAAGCTGCGTCTCTTCGGAGCTGTCATTTTCATAAGTGAGCCGTTTCAGCCATTTCAGCTTCAAATGAGCTTCTAACGCTAGACAAACGCCTTTATTTGCAACGGGATCACCTTGTACCCAAACCATTTTCGGAGCAAAGGAACCATTTGTCCTCCATTAACAAGCTCAATTGGTTTGCAGGACTCATTGGCGCTGTAGGATTTAAAAAAGTGACGTGAGTGAATGGGGGGCGCCGGGGCTGTGTGTATGAGCGTAGGACAGAGAGATGAGAGTTGGGAAATTGCGTGGCTGTTATTTCAAATAGCATAATTTATTTTAAACGAATCGGTTAACCGGTTTCAACCGGCTAATGAGCCTCGGTGGTCGGTCAAGAAAATTTTTAGTTTTCGCCATCCCTAGTGACTGCACGACCAGGGTAAAGATGGTACGAGCTTGTGTATGGCTATATAAACAGAATTGTCCTCATAAAGTGTGGCTGTGGGCTTATAGTGTGCGTATAGTGATCGGTCTTTCCCACACTCGTCCCACGGCCACAGATTGACTAGAGGGGTTATAGTACTGGTCCAGTGACCCCACCACTAGCCAGTTTCGCAGCCCTCTTACATCCCTGAACTTGTTTCTCCTGATTTTTTTTTTTTTTGGTAGGAAGCACTTAATTAACCTAACGGACGTGATTATTTGCCATGTTGATTTGATTTAATTTTAATTTATGTACTGACCGATTTCATACGCATGCTCATTTTAGGAAGTATTAATGTGTGACTGCACGACCAGGGTAAAGATGGCACGAGCTTGTGTATGGCTATATAAACAGAATTGTCCTCATCAATATCTGGGTTTTTTCCAAGCTCATGACACCCATGCATAACATCCATCCATCCATCCGCCCTTTCAAAATGAATTGAAAGGATGCTGAATTTGACTTCTTGGGTTTCTATACACAGTCATTTCCTGTGTGTAAGCTGCAAAACAGTGTTTTATGCTAAGTTAAAATAAGCAAATCCATATGAATGCCATATTAACTGCTCCTGTGTATTAACCTCATCGCTGGAGAATTTTTGCAAGATCAGTGTACAAGCCATGGCTAATAGTTGGGGGAAATTACGGTGTTGAAGATAATTCATCTTAAGATCATGCCATTGGAGTGTGCTCATATCACGTTGCGTCTGTCTGACTTGAGTGTGCCTGTGGTTTCCAGAGGGACCATTGATGACTGTGAGCTGGTGGACGGACTGGTGCTCACCCAGAGAGTCGTGAACTCCGGCGTGTCCCGCGTGGAGAAGGCCAAGATCGCCCTCATCCAGTTCTGCCTGTCCCCGCCCAAGACAGATGTGAGTGCCTACTAACACAAATGGTGCTACAAGAGTGAAATGGCATATAAGACTAGTTGCCTTGACTGTAGCTGTTGCTTTTTACGTCTCTCTCTTCGGGTGCTGTGAACCCACTGAAACTACACCAGATACATTTTACTTACTTACACAGCTAATCGCACAGCAGTTCTGAACTGTGCCGTATCTTTGACGGCCTTGTAGTGTCAGTACATCGATATTGAATGTGCTGTAAAAGTGTGGCTGTGGGCTTATAGTGTGCGTATAGTGATCGGTCTTTCCCACACTCGTCCCACGGCCACAGATTGACTTAGAGGGGTTATAGTACTGGTCCAGTGACCCCACCACTGGCCAGTTTCGCAGCCCTCTTACATCCCTGAATTTGTTTCTCCTCTTGATTGTTTTGGTAGGAAGCACTTAATTAACATAACGGACGTGATTATTTGCCATGTTGATTTAATTTATTTTAATTTATATCGTCTCGGTCACAGATGGACAACCAGATCGTGGTGTCTGACTACGCACAGATGGACCGTGTCCTTCGTGAGGAGCGTGCCTACATCCTCAACATGGTCAAACAGATCAAGAAGGCGGGCTGCACCGTCCTGCTCATCCAGAAGTCCATCCTCAGGTAAACTGATGACTGTGATGGTGTGAATGTTGTCGTTGTTGATGTCTAAATTTGATGGACTGTCTTTAGTGAATTGTGGCTGTGGGCTTATAGTGTGCGTATAGTGATCTGTCTTTCCCACACTCATACCACGGCCACAGATTGACTAGAGGGGTTATAGTACTGGTCCAGTGACCCCACCACTAGCCAGTTTCGCAGCCCTCTTACATCCCTGAACTTAGTTTGTGTTGTGTAGATTTTTATTGTGGTCTGATGATAATGGTGGTGTGATTGTTGTTGTGGTCGCATCAGCACCATCATATCCTGTATCAGCCCCCCATTAATCATAAATATGAACTGTTATAGAACATGAAGTGGTCATGTGTGTTTAATATTGTATATTTAACAATGCACAGCATAGTTGACAGTATCAGTTCTTGACCAGTTCTAGTCTCAAGTGGCACCATTTTGAAGTCTGTCCTCTGTGTTGTCAGGGATGCTCTGAGTGATCTGGCGCTGCACTTCCTCAACAAGATGAAGATCATGGTCATCAAGGATATCGAGAGAGACGAGATCGAGTTCATCTGCAAGGTACGTCGCCACCTCACGTTCGTCCTCCATTTCCATGATTGGCACGTTAGAAAAGTGGCCGTGGGTGTGTGGTGTGTGTGGTGTCCGTCTGCGTCTGGTGCGGCAGCTCGTCTGTGTCTTACGGATGCTGCTGCTGTGCCCACACCGATCCCACGGCCACAGAACAACAGGGGATCATAGTACTGGCCCTGTGAACCCCTCTACCACTGGTCAGCCTCCAAACTCCCCAACAATCGATTTGATTTTATTGATTGGCATGCATTGAGCAGTTGTTCATTTCAGTGTGTTGTCATCACTCTGTATGGTACACAATCAAGTATCAGTGGCATGTTATCTTTAATCAAAGCACATGCACTTACAGTATGAGATGTTGCACAAATATGTTTTCACACACACACACACACACACACACACACACACACACACACACACACACACACACACACACACACATACAAACTGCCCTCTGATGTGCTTCCCTCTCTTCCCCACACAGACCATTGGCACCAAGCCCATTGCCCACATCGACCAGTTCACCCCTGAGATGATGGGCACGGCGGAGCTGGCTGAGGAGGTCAGCTTGGACGGCTCTGGCAAGCTGGTGAAGGTAATGAGTTCACTCCCACATGACTTAAATTAGGATACGGACAGACACACTCTCTGTCACACACACACACACACACTTTGCAACAGCTGTCACTGAGGATAGTTCAAAGGATTAGTGTGTTTGGGAAAGAGCATTATGAATCATAGATGGATGATGTGTGTATTCACTGGGAACTTCTAATCATTTTCACAGCTGTTGGTAAGCGATTCTCTGAGTAAGGCTTGTAGCGAGGAAGTGCTCTTTGCTTTACATGTGTTCAGTCATAAAGGCCTGTTCTGATAGAACCTTCCAGAAGAAGCATGTCATCTTGGTGAATAGTAACCATTATGTCCATATGTGGACATTACAAAAGCACAAAAGGTCTAAGGTCTTGTAACTTGTGTTCACTTACGAGTGAAAATGACTTTTCTGATCTTAAATTTATTTAGTTTTTTCTCATAGACCGCTATTTCTCAAGGTCACAGAGTACTGTCAGCACAAAATGAAACACTAAAAAAAAACGTTGCTACCTATCGACTGAGGCCACACATTTCTCTCGTTTCTGCATCGGTCGCCTTATTAGCTAGTGTGTGTTCAGTTTTTTTCTAAAGTGATCTCTAAACTGTATAGGCGCCATCATTATACACTACGTTGTGGTCATATTTTGAAGTGGCCGTGGGTGTGTGGTGTGTGTGGTGTCCGTCTGCGTCTGGTGCGGCAGCTCGTCTGTGTCTTACGGATGCTGCTGCTGTGCCCACACCGATCCCACGGCCACAGAACAACAGGGGATCATAGTACTGGCCCTGTGAACCCCTCTACCACTGGTCAGCCTCCAAACTCCCCAACAATACCTACCCTTGTTAGTCCGAATGACTTTGTATATTCATTTACATTTATATATATCTTTATATTTAGCTGACACTTCTACCGAAAGCGACTTAGTAAATGAAATGAGGAGTAACATTCAAGCTCCAATGCTGAGGAGACCTATCTTATGCTACCATACCAGTATTCCTGCCTTTTCTCTGACATGTTGACTCAAGCAGGATGGTGTTTTTTTTTTTTTTTACTTGTGTCCGTATATCTAAGCAATATGTGTTGTGCTTGCTCTAGATCACTGGCTGTGCAAACCCAGGCAAGACGGTGAGCATTGTGGTGCGCGGGTCCAACAAGCTGGTGATCGAGGAGGCCGAGCGATCGATCCACGACGCTCTGTGTGTGATCCGCTGCCTAGTGAAGAAGAGGTGAGGCTGTTTTTCTCTTCTGCTTTCTTCCTCTGTCCTGCCGAGATGAAGGATGAGCGGAACGTGCTTCCTGTGCTTGTCAGGTTTGATGTGTATTACTGTGCTCTCCCACAGAGTGGAGAAGAGGAAAGCTTTATGTTACCGTGCAACAGTGATTAAATATAGAGAAATATCTCTAATTGGACGTTCATGATTCGGCAGATTATGATTTAAAAAAAAATAAAAAGATTTATTTCTTTTTTTAATGTGAGGAAATGCATGGCCAGTATTGAAACCAGTTTCCGTGTGAATTTAAGTATTTTTGTTGTTGTTTTGGCAAGATACGCCGCCACCTCACGTTCGTCTTCCATTTCATGGTTGACACGTTAGAAGTGGCCGTGGGTGTGTGGTGTGTGTGGTGTCCGTCTGCGTCTGGTGCGGCAGCTCGTCTGTGTCTTACGGATGCTGCTGCTGTGCCCACACCGATCCCACGGCCACAGAACAACAGGGGATCATAGTACTGGCCCTGTGAACCCCTCTACCACTGGTCAGCCTCCAAACTCCCCTACAATCGATTTGATTTTATTGATGTAAGGAAAGGGATGGCCACTGTTGCAACCAATTTCTGTGTGAATTTTAGTTTTTTTTGTTGTTGTTGTTTTGACACTTTGGTGTGGATTTTTTGGGGAAAATATTTAGAAATGTAATTAAAGTTTCCTCCCTTGGTGTGCGTGTGTCGCAGGGCCCTGATAGCGGGCGGTGGAGCCCCGGAGATCGAGATGGCGCTGCGCCTGGCCGAGTACTCGCGCTCCCTGGGCGGCATGGAGGCCTACTGCGTGCGCGCCTTCGCCGACGCCCTGGAGGTCATCCCGTCCACGCTGGCCGAGAACGCCGGCCTCAACCCCATCTCCACGGTGACGGAGCTGCGCAACAGACACGCCCAGGGGGAGAAGACGGCCGGGATCAACGTCCGCAAGGTGCGTCGGTTGGCCCCCCTGGAATCCCATAAATATAGAATAACCTGGAAGTTACATTGTAGGCTGAAATCACGTCTAAACAGTTGACATTTAGGGGCAGTGTCTTGGGCATATGCAGAAAATATACCTTTTTTTAAATTATTTTTACATTGTAGTAATGTGTGAACATGTACATAGTTGTTACAATGAAACCAAATGTGTATACTGTATACACATTTGCAATTTCTATTGTGTAGGCTTTTTAAATTATTAGTTTATATAAATATACAAAAATAATATAATATAGTTTTTGTATTAAAAAAAATAATAAAAAGTTAGATGTTGTATATATTCTGAATGCTCTTGTGTTGTCCTCCCTCAGGGTGGCATCTCTAACATTCTGGAGGAGCTGGTAGTGCAGCCCCTGCTGGTCTCCATCAGCGCCCTCACCCTCGCCACGGAAACGGTCCGCTGCATCCTCAAGATCGACGACGTGGTGAGTGTGGAATAAGCCTCAGGAAGGAAGCACATTTAATGTTTGGTAGCTTGATTAGTCAAACGTATAGCTTAATGAAATGAGTACAGCAAATTTCCCCATTCTTAGCCTTCAGACTGCATAAGGGGTGAACGCGCAAATAAGAGATTCCAATTTGACCTGTCAATTGTGTTGACCATCTAATCATATTAGCGCCAAAGACTGGTCGCTAGTGAGATGGGTAGTGAGGTGGCCACTGGCGAAGACAAAAGAAACCAGAACGCAGAATTAGAGATGGGGGGGCTGATGCCATTAACTGGTCTAAGTAACACTGTTAATCCATTCTGTTGTTTTGCAGGTAAACACACGATAAGAAGCAACCGTGAAAAACCTGTGTGTCAACACTCCCGTCTTGGACCGTGTTTGCAAGAAAACCTTTACATGTAAAACGCCGTGTTTAGTCTGTCACCATGCGTAATATAATAAACACATTTTTTTTGTGGACTCCAGCAATGTGTTGTCTCTTTGTCTGTCTTTGTCTATGACCACCTCTCTCCTTGACCTCTCTGCGCGGCAGACTTGATCTGGGGCCAGTTTTGACAACTGCTTGCACTGCTTTGCCAGTGATAAGTAGGTAATCCTTAAATCTAATTGCCTGGTGGCATGTGACTGGACACACATGGCAGGTGGTATGACTGAATATTTTAGTATTATTTTGTATTTTAAGGCAAAATAAGTAGGGATAGGGGGTATGCCATGAAGCAGTTTGTTGACATGGTTCACACAATTGTTTGATCAATAAAATATGAATATTTGGTAAAGAAATATTGGTTAAGAAACAGTTTTTCATAATAAAGTGTTATTTTCTAAGTTCTAATCTTCAAATGCTTAAAAAAAGTGATTGACACCTGTCCCCTCCGAGGGGTTATGCAGTTGAGTAGTTGACAAGTGGAGCATAGATTGTAGAATGGGAATCCTGACTGCCTCACTTCCTCCATTCCCTGTGTCACTTCCTTGGATTCACCACGGAGCGTCGTTGCTCGGCAGTCAGATGTACTATGCCGGTGTAACGGTAACCAGCTATCCTGGCAGTGGCACACTCCCATACTTGGAAGTTTTGCGAGAAAGACTTTTTCTCTTAAATACCACAATCTTCAGCTGAATAACCATGCAGAGCAATCATCGGAACAACATCATCGTTACTTCGTGTCTCAAAACGCCGGTAGACCCATACACCAAGACGCCACTGGCTTTGTATGAACGAGAGAGAGTTCTCCCGTACGCGACGAGGGGACAACTGGATAACCGAGATTATGAGAAAGAGGTAATTTTATTGTAACAATAGCACAATAAGCGTAAGTTTGAAAAGCCAACGTTAGACTTTTATGACTAATTGGCTAACTTACGATGATAGTTAACGTTCATTTTAAAGGATTCTGAGCTAGTTAACGTTGCTAACTGTCAAGAAGATACAGTAACTTGTCAAAATGTCTTCACTGTACGTTTGTCTGCTAAACAGGGACTTATTGAAGGACCTTGGGGTCAGATCATTCACCTGTTGCTGCATGAATGTTCGATGCTCTAACTGGGCTGTTGTTGCCCTCCATCAACCTAGTGGTTGTGTACAGTCGTAGGCTACATGATGCCCTCAACACTAACAAATACAGACTACTAGACCTATTGACCGTATAACCAACGACTTGCCCTAGTTTCACCTTTTGTATCTTGTTAGTAGCTGGAGTACGCCCAGGGAGCTGTAAACAAAGCCCCTCTACTGTAGGAGGTTCTTATGTGGCCTCTGTTAGAGAATCTGCTGCTAAGACAAGTGCCCTCTGGGAGGATTTCCTTGCCATATGGCTTTCCAAGCTGACGTTCTGATAATGAGCTTAAACGGAGGGTTGCATGTCTTCTTCATATTACACCCACCACGGTGAGGTTGGCCTATTATGCCTCACTGTACAGATTCAGTCATGTTTACCTTTTTTTCATGGCTTGTATTATTTCATTCATTCACCTGGAACAGCACATAGATTAAGTGCTTTAGTCTACCCTTCTAGTATTTGACTTTTCTTATACTCTTCTGTTCTATTGCCCTGACATAAGGGTAAACAGCAATTAAAACTGGACTTAAAGTCCAGGCAAAATATTCAAACACAAATAATACAACAGAAAATGAGGTGATGAGGCATTTGTCTGACTATGTTGATTAATTATAGTAGCTTTGGACAAAGGCGTCTGCTAAATAACCATAACCATAACAATAATATACCATATGACTCCTCCTATTGTCTTTATAAGAAAGGTATTCAGAATCACATTACATTTGGTAATCTGAAGTAGGCCTTTGTTTACAATGATCTGAAATAGTTGCAATTGCAAAATAAAAGCACATACATTGTTATTTCACACCATTATAACAGAATTTTTTTGTTGTTGTTCTAATTTAGATGACAATTCAGTCCTGGTTCTTGCACTTTCAGTCCTCATCTATGCTTTTTCCTTTAACTAATCCACCTCCACCACGCCCCTGATCCCTCCCCTCCCCTCTCCGCGTCCTCTCAGATGGAATACGACTCAGAGTGTGACGGGCCGGTGACGACAACGGCGGCGGCGGCGGAGGAGGGAAAGGGCTCTCCGCTCCTGATCAAGGACTACCGGGTGACGGGCGACCACATCGACCTGCGCGAGTTCTACTTCTCCAACGAGGAGTACTACCGCAAGCTGGAGCAGCTGAAGGCGGCGCACCTGCACACCATGTCCCAGCTGGAGCAGATGTACCGCAAGAAGCTGGAGCTGAAGGGAGGCCGAGGAGGAGGAGGGCCGGGGGGCGACACGCAGCACCCTCAGCAGTGAGTGCCCACACACACAAACAAACAAACAAACAAACAAACAAATGCTGACACAGATGCTTTGTTTGGTCAACATATGTGTGGTATTACCTGGAAACTGTGCAGCCACACACACAGGCAGGATAGGACAGAAGAATGTGTGTGTAGTTAGTTACTATCCAAATGGACTGTAGAAAACGTGACCACAGTTTTCATATGTTTGTTGTTGCGGAGGTACCAAGTCAGGCTCAGCAGTGAGTGCAAAAAAACCAAAACAAAACAATGTATACGCAAGCTCAAAAAAATTGGTCAAAACGTTTCATGGTCCACCTGTTACAGGTGCTGTTTGTACAAACCAACACAGGATAACATGCTTTGAGAGTGTCAACTCGAGATGTGCTCCTGGGGAAGTGAACCGATTACCTTGGCGTTGTCAGTGCCTAGTTCTGCCTTTTGAGCTTTAGAAACAGATGGCCAGTGACTTTTCTTTGTTTGTTTGTTTGTTTGTTTATCTGTCTGTGTGTTTGTTGGCAGGATGGAGTGGGGAGGCGGTGACGGCTTAGTGCCACCAGGGTACCGTCTGAAGAAGTCCCGCTCGGCCCACGAGCTGTGCCGGGCGTCCGACGGGTCGGACGACGAGGATGAGGAGAACAGGCCGGAGAAAGGCCTGCTGCTCTCGCCCAAGGAGCGCATCAAGAACATGTGGCAGGACTTCTCCGTGGACAAGCCCCTCCGAAGCCGCCGGCGACCCGGGCACTACGACTCCTTCTCCTCGCTCCAGAGCCAGCCTGGCGACGCCACCGCCGAGCGCCACGGCAAGGCCAACGGTCGGCGCGGGGTGCGGAAGAAAGTGGTGGAGAAAAAGAAGAAGAAGACGAAGGAGGAGGAGGAGGAAAACAGCGGTGACGGAGGAGACGGCGGCGGCGGGCGTCCGCGCGCGACGGTCCCGCAGCCGTTCAACATGACGCTGCGCGAGGCCGAGCGCAAGCGGCGCGGGCTGAAGACGCGCGCCGAGGTGGAGCGCGAGAACGCCGAGCTCCGGCGGCAGCTGGAGGACCTGACCGAGTGCCAGCGGCAGTTCCGCGCCAGCCCCATGCCCGCGCACGTCCGCCTGCCGCTCTACGAGGAGCTGCAGCGACGCCGCGACCGCTCCGCCAACGCCGCCGGCGAGGACGCCGGCGCCGCCAGCGCCAGCCCCGGCACGGCGAAGGACGCCAAGACGTCGTCGTCGTCGTCGCCGCGGCCCTTCAGCTTCCTGGAGCGCGAGCGTCTCAAGCGGGAGCAGCGCGAGGAAGAGCTGCGTCGCGTCGCCCAGGAGGAGGCGCTGGACGCGCGCGGGCGCCCGGCCTTCCGCGCCAAGCCCGTGCCGCGGGCCGTGCGCGAGGTGGCGGCCGCCAACGAGCGGCTGAAGGAGGAGCAGCTGTACCGCGCCATCAAGATGCAGATGCGGGCGCGCGACCTGCTCCACAGCGCCGCCATGCCGCCCAGCATGCTGGCGCGCCGGCTGGAGGAGCGCAAGCAGAAGGAGGAGCAGGAGGAGGAGGAGCGGCGGCGGGCCGAGCGCGACCGGGCCAGCCACCGGCCCAAGATCAACGCCGACGTGCCGGACTTCGACGCCAGCTACCGGCGCTTCCGGCGGCAGCTGGAGCGCGGCAGGCGCGAGGCCAAGCCGCTGACCGCCTGCGAGCCCTTCCGCCTGCGCACGTCCAGCCTCCCCTCGCGGCGGGAACGCGCGTCCGGCAACGCCGCCGCCGCCGCTTGCGAAGTGGACGCGACCCCCCGCGACTACCGCTGGCCGTTCCTGAGCTCGCCGTCCTCGTCGCCCCGGCATCGCCACGGCGGCGGCACGGCCCCCCGCACCTCCTCGTCCAGCCTCTGCTCCTCGCTGTCCGGCAGCCAGGAGGTGCTCACCGCCAAAATCACCGACGCGGCGCGCAAACGGCAGGACGCCATCAGGTAAAACTGGTGCCCGCGCGCACGAGGCGCCCTCTCTAGTGCCCATGGACCTGTGTTCGTGTTGGTGTTCTACCTGCCTCCGTTAGTGCCACCACTTGTCCCCAAAGTCTTGCTGAGTGTCTCTGGATGGTGCTTCATAAACACTCCAACCCTTGTGTGTGCCTTTTGATGTTGTACTGCAGTACTGTGTTCGTTCTTGGCCCCCCTACTCTGACTCAAAAGTGGACATGCTCTAGAAGCTGTGACAGAACTCATAGGGTGTGGTGTGTGTGTGTGTGTGTGTGTGTGTGTGTACTTTGTGCCATGATTTTTGTCTAGTCTGTGCTCTAGACGACCCTCTGTAGCGTCTCTACTGAGCGAAGTAGAATGTGTGTGACAATGTCCTGTGAAATCCAAGATCCCCAAACCCCTACTAGACAGTTTAGGGTATCTTCCAGTGACCTCCCTCTCAATGCTGTGCACCCTTGAGAAACAATGAGAACTTCCTGAACTGCTTCCATACCAATGGGTGCATAGCTCTCCCAAACTCACTGACCTTCCAAATCTCCACTTCAGTGTCTTGACGTCCCCCTACACCTGCAAACCCATTACCTGTCAAAGAGCCTTTTTACCCCTCTTGTCCCCCTTTATTTCTCCTAATGATATCACCTCGACCCTCTTCATCATGCTGGCTACCTCTGCCCCCCCCCCCCCCCCCCCCACCCCAAAAACCTCCAACCCACCTTCGCATCTCCGCGGAGACAGGAAGGTTCTAGAACAGAAGCAGAAGGCGGAGGAAGAGGAGAAGAAGTGGCTGGAGCGCCAACGGGAGCGGGAGCGTCGTCTGCAGAAGGTGATCACCCGGCGGGCGCAGGCCATCGACCCGCACCAGACGCTGGCAGAGACGTGCCCGTCCAAACTCAAGGAGTTCAGGTACACATGGAGAGGGGCCAACTTGAGACTGGAAGGGTGTGGTGTTAGACCAGTAAAAAAAAATTAAAGCCTGTCAATCTCAAACAGAATCAACACTTTTTACTTGATATTTGATATTCAAATTGTGTTCTCGCAAGAACTCTGGATTTCCAGGGTAGAGAAAAAGGCCAAATCGCCTCAAATCACAGACTCGGGACACTCAGGACACTCGACTAGCTAGCTTATACTACTAGCTGTCTTGAAAGATAGCTAGAGCCCTCGGCTCGGTGGGGTAGCGCTGAGTATTGCGGATGGGCTTATGTCTGCATTTTACATCGACAGACTTCAGAGGTTATGTTATCTCCTTTTTTGAGGGATTTGCAGAGAAACTTCAGACTCCATGTTCTGTACAACATAGAATGTACACAGATGTGTTAATGCGTTCAGGATGGACTCTTTGTGGAGTTTCTGCAGTTTTAACCATATCATGTGTTTCTTCACATTTTCTTTACTGTGATCACTTTAGATTAATTTGCATTAGCCTTCTAAAATGACTTGAATATATTTATATTTTTATAATGTGAAAATGTTTTGATTAATAAATATTTTCGGAGCAATATTATGTAGTGTGTCTTAACATGCTCTGACTTTAATGGGGGGGAGGGGGGGTCTGATTTTGAGGAGTGGTGTATGTATGCAACTGTCAGCTTTTTAGTCACTTTACTTTTTGTTGCTTAAAGGATAATTCTGACAAATGTTCACATAGTTCACTGCTTATTAAGGTCACAGAGGACTGTTGGTGCAAAGACAAACAAAAAGGAGTTCTCCCTTAATATATGCCAAACAGCCTTGGTATTCTCATGGGAGGATTTTTGATTACAGAGCTGATTACAGATAAATGTCCATAAGACAATTTTGTTGGAGAGTGTGTTTTTTATACAACCTTGTCTTGATATACATCACTAGGGCCCTTTCCAAATCATCATTTTACCAAATGAGTGTTTGCAATGATCCAGGAAGCTGATGATGTGTTGGTCAGTTTTTTTTTTTTTTTTTTTTTTTTTAAGGCAAATAAAATAACAGTAAAATTGACATGGGTGAGATGCCAGAAATTCAATTTGAAGTAATTAATTTTGTTGATGTGTAATTCGTTTGAATGAATGAATGTGTATGTGTGCATGGATGAATGAGCAAGTTAATGTGTGTGTGAATAAGTGAGTGAATGAATGAATGGGCAAGTTAATGTGCATGTGAATGAGTAAATGTATTGATGGCGGCGGCTGGTGTGTGTTGGGGGCAGGAAGCAGGACCAGCAGCGGAGGAGAGAGTACAGAGAGGAGATGAAGGAGATCCAGGAGAGAGTCAGGGGCAGGCCTCTGCTGCTGGAGCAGGTGGCACGGGTAAGGCACACACACACACACACACACACACACACACACACACACACACAGACACACATAGACACAGACACACATACACATACACACACTCACACACACACACACAGGCGGACGGACTCATTCTCTCTCAGAGAGAGAGAGAGAGAGAAAGTCACAGATGTGAGAGAAATAGTCTCTCTTTCTCTCTCTCTCTCTCTCTCACACACACACACACACACACACACACACACACGCATGCACACATACAGACTCAATCGCACACAGAGAGAAAACAGTCTCTCTCTCTCTCCAACACACAGACAATATGAATGATATGATTAAATGAAGATGACATGAAGAAAATAAATACACTCCAGGGATTTGTATATTTAGATGTATTCCAATTTATATTTAGATCTTCTAACTATGGGAGGGTATGCTACTCCAGTATCTCACATCCATCTAATTGGTAGAAAAAAAAAAACAACTTCTGTGGATCATGAACTGACATGATGTTTTTTTTTTCTTCTTTTTGTCCCCCCAATCTCGCACAGAACAATGCGAAGCAGGCTGCAGAGAGACGCTACGTAGAGGCCCTGAAGGCTTGCGGCCTCTCGGAGGACTTTGTGCAAGACAAGGCGCTCAAGAGCCGACGCTCTCGAAGCCAGTCGCCCTCTGTGCGCTCGCTCCAGAGCGGCTCCAGACGCAGGTAGGCCCAAGGGCTCCTGCCCTCAACACTGCCCTCCAGGAGGGTTAAGGGGGCATCGGGGCATTTAATTATACCTTATTAAGACAACAGGGGGCAAGAATACACGTCAGCAATGTGGTAGAGTTTAGCGTTCAACATTATACAGCCATGTTGAGATGTAGCTCTGTGATTTATTTTTTAAGTAGAGAGACGTACTGAAATAGAGTAAAATCTGTGCTGAGAAATGCTGAAATGCCCATTTTGTACATAGCATGGCCAACTTGATGTTAATCCCAATTTCAATTTGCCTCAGTGTAATGCAGTGTGTTAAATGACAGGATTTACTTCATTATGTTCAAACCTATGTGTAACTCTTGCTGCTGCAGGGGTAAGGATGCTGCTGGGTCAGACTCGCTCAGTCTGAATGGATCCCTTCACGACTATCAAGATGATTACGAGGACTACCAGGAGAGAGAGGATAAAGATGGGGAAGAGGGATACGGGAAAAGAGAGCACGGTCAGTACGAGAGCGAGGAGGAAGACGAGAGTGACCCTGAGAGGCGTGAGGGTGACAGTCCCTCGAATGACAACGACGACCCGGATTACAGCGAGGATGACCGGGACGAAAGCGACAAAGGAAGTGACATCATCGACAGACACAAGGACAGTCAGAGCAGCAGGAGCAACTAGAGCAACCACAGTTACCATGGTAGCAAGGGCAGAAAAAGTAGCGAACACTCAACTGTTTTTTTTTTTCCTTTTTTTTCTGAAAGCGAGATGATGAGATGGGGTTAAATATGTAGAGTAGAGATGTTGATGTCAGACAAATGGGTGGATGTACAGACAGTAACAAGCTGTGGTTTGATGGACACAATCAATGCCTGGACGTTTTGTAAATATGGTCATATTAGACAAGTGTGTGCAATTGTATTTTTCAGATATATAAATTATTATTTGTACAAATTATTTCAGACTCATAGAGGGCTATATTCAATTGTAATATACATTTACATCAGTAGGCTATAGCACAGGTTACTTGAGAAAACATGTAAGCTAAAGCTGTGGCTTGCAATAATGTAGCTTTATAAATGTAATATAATTCATAAAGTTTATACATGTTGTATGTCTAAAAGTAGCCTATCAAATGCCAATGGACTGGTAGAATTCAAAAGTGTGACAAATAAAGTTTTCACAACAAGACTCCGTGTCTGCATCATGTGCATGCTGTGGGAAAATAAAAATCCATTCCATATTTCATGTAGAGCTCTAACCAAAAGAATTGTAAATCACAACACGCTTTTGTCAGATGCCTGGTCTGATATGTTGAGCATGTTTTTGGTAATACTCCAAACGGTTCAGGGTCGTGATGGCTCCTCGTATGTCTGTATCTCAAAACCCGCCTCATACTTGAGACCAAGGACAAATGTTGCAGTAATGTGTTGGCTGTAGGAGTGACAATGTTACTGCCCCGTAAAAAGACCGGGAAACTGTTACAAACTGTAGCAACCAGCCAATCTGCTGTCGCATTGGGTGTGTCCACAGTCCAAATTTTACGCGGCGCTATGGGCTGAAAACTAAACCGAGATGGAATATCCCAGTCTGAACCGGTTTCAACCGGTCTTGGGTTGATGCATGAGATGGGAGAAAGAAGAGCTGGGTTTTCACTTTCAAAGAGCTCTACTTTAAAAGAATATTTTTGCATAGTTAAAGTAATAAACTAACGACTGATTTGTTTTGTGTATATGGGCAGGAATCGCGTATTCAGTATGGCACCTTAAATATAGTTAGCCTGCTAGCTTGAGGACTCAAGTCATTGGTGGCCGTACATAGCAAGCTAAGTTGCTAACAGGGGACCTAGCCGTAGCTAGCTAATTCGTAGCTACATCGAATTCATTGTACGCGTCAGTAAGCACTTACTTGGGTAACGGTAGCCACCTCTGCGTAGATGAGGATTGACCACATGCACAATAATTGCAAGTAAATACTCTTCTGGTCTGAGATATAGTGTAATGTAGTTCGCTAGTTTATTAGCCAGCTGCTAAGCAACTGTAAGACCTATCACGTTGCTAATGAGCAAGAACCACCAGCCAGCGTCAGGATACTGCTATTGCTATCATGAGATAACTTACTGTCGTTAGCGTGAACGTCAGCTACCTTTTGAAGAATTTGCGGGAACACTGATAACTTTTTTTTTATTTAAAGAAAGACTTTTGAAAGTAAGGGAACCAAATAGCCAGTGAGTTGCCCTGAAACTGCTATTCTTTCATCGACACGAGGAGTATTTTAAATCAGGTAAGTTGGGTAAGGGGCAAGTTAGCCAACTTTGTCAGCTAAAAAGCCTAACGTTAGCTACGGTGTTTTTGTTTGTGAAATCAAATTAAATATGTATAACCCAGATATTAAGATGTTATTATTATTTTGACCACTAACTTAACATTTAATACACTTTTTTGTTTTCAAAACTGAACGCATTTGAATGAACCAGAGCTGCCATGCGTAAAGCAATGCATGGGAGTGCGATGCTTGTCCGTCATTGGATTCCGTAGCTAGCAAAGCACAGTGCGTTAATGTTACTAGCCTTTGCTAGTTTAATTTACAACGACAAATGCGTTTCGAAATTATTGAGCCTCAAATCAACGAAGATGCTAGAAAAGTGTTAATGATTAACTAACGTTAACCACCTGAAGTATTATAAACATTTAGGCTACAGTTTCAGCAATCTTTACTAAGATCAATATGTCCACCACATACATTGGAGAAGTTGCCTATTATCGCTACTTGTATCGTAAAGCTATAACGTTTTGAACTTTGTTTTGGAAAATGTAACGTTCACTATCACGTTGTTGTTCATTTGGCCAACATACAGTTTTAACACAATATGAATAAAGGCGGGGAAGGTCATAGCATGCGTTCACTGAAGTGAAACTACGAGCCCGTTTGTGATATTAGAACTATGAAATCCTGTTGTTATTATGGACATTTGAATTGAGTGGCTCGTTAATTTTATGCAAGCCAATAATGTATGTGTTTGTGATGTCCACATTGACCTACTGTTTTGACCATTCTCGCAGCTCTATGCCAGCAGAGATGACAATGTTAGCGGACCATACAGCACGTCAGCTGCTGGACTTCAGTCAGAAGCTAGACATCAACTTACTTGACAATGTGGTCAATTCGATGTACTACGACGTGGGATCACAGGTGAGACTATTTAGAAGCCAATATACTCAAAACATCAAGGCACCGTGAATCATTCGTTTATTTGTCAAAATCACATGATGGACAAAAGAGTGTTATTCAACACTGACATGAGATGTTTCACATGAGAACTGTGTGTGTGACCCACACTGACAGTATTTTTCCATGTTTCCCATAGCAGCGAATGGCACAGGAAGTCTTAACTAATCTGAAAGACCATCCTGATGCATGGACAAGAGTGGATACCATTCTTGAGTTCTCACAGAATATGAAGACAAAGGTAAGCCCAGTTTCAGAGTTTCCCCATTTCATTTTGAAAATCGAAATACTAAATTGAGGCCAAGAAGTCAAGTCTTACACTATTTATATAGTGTATTTCACTCATTCAATGTGCTTTACATAAACAAAAAAAACAAAACAGTAATAGCAGATAAAAGCATTGATGGGAAGAAGTCATTTTCCACCAACTTATTCTGAACGTGTTTCCCTATCGCTCAATACATTGTGTATGTATCCTTGGGTGGAAAAAATATCTAAAATTAGTATCAATTTCCACTTCAATGACATTTTTTTTTTCTTCTTCTTCTTGTAGTACTATGCACTTCAGATTCTGGAGACAGTGATCAAAACTCGTTGGAAAATCCTACCCAGAAACCAGTGCGATGGTGAGCATTAAGCCATGTCCCAGAGTGCATCATGTGCATTGAACAAAGCCTGCATTAAAAGCTTTTTAATGCACCCCACCCGCCGACAAAGGATTATCTTAGCTGGCCACAGTGCAGACAATTGTTTGAATTCCTTATTATTATTATTATTATTTTTTTAGGAATTAAGAAGTACGTGGTGGGGCTCATCATCAAGACCTCCTCTGACCCGACAAGCGTAGAGGTAAGGAATGTCTCACCACACAGGCAATAGAGTGCTGTTTGTTTATTTATTACTGCAGATCTAGCAAGGAAAGTTCTCTCCTTTGCTATTTATTTACATGTTTATTTGCCATTATGTGTTTCACAGAAGGAGGGAGTGTACATCGCAAAGTTGAACATGATCCTAGTCCAGGTAAACCCACTACCCCTGATCTTGTGTCAGCCAGCCTGCCCTGCCTACTCTTTTTTGTGTAACCCCTCTTCCTCTTATTAAAAAACAGTCAAGCGCAGAGCCCGTTTAGACTGATTGCCAGTCATTAAGGGCCATCAGGGAATAACACTGTATTCAGAGCTGATACGGATAAGCCCCTAGTTGCACAGCTGACCTGTTGGTCTGAGGCAGGCCGGCTTGTTTGTTCGTAGAGAAATTCAGATAGCGTGATTGTTGTCCAAAAGGTAGACGACTGTCAACACATGGCTCATCTGTCGTGCCCCAGTGATGAGGGAAACCTCTAAATATGGAAACTGAGTTCACTGACCATAAGCGTTGCTTCATCCAGCCCATGGGGAGTTGTGTGGGGTGGGGTGAGGGGCAGTAACCCCAAGGGACCGGCTATGGAGGTTTTAACTAGGTTATAGGAAGGAAGACTATAGTTGGTATGAAGTTGGATGGCTGCCCCAACACACACCACAATGTTTTCCGCTTAGATGACAGGTATGAGAGTTGACCAATCAGCAGCCACATTGCCTGGCTGGGCCTGTTGGTATGCAAATACTTCACTCAACCCTAAGGGTGGAGTGATTCAAGGTGTGTGTGTGTGTATATGTAATGTATATGTGTGTGTGTGTGTGTGTGTGTGTATATGTAATGTGTGTGTGTGTGTGTGTGTATACAATGCTGTGCTAGTGTTTTTGGCACGTATGACAAAAATGCTGTTACACAAGAATGCTTTCAAAATCACATGAATAGGTTTCTTGTTTTTTAAGCTGTGTGGTAACAAAGTGCTTCTAACAAAACAATTCCATAAAAACAATTTCCAAAGAAAATACATGAACAATATACGTTGCATGGCCTCCATAGCACCTCAGTAGAGAGGGTTGTACAAGTAGCTGTGTTATTCTCAAAAACATTTGCATAGTACCGCGTGTAAGCCGAGCAAGGTTAAACAGGCAGAGAGGGAAACGGCATAGCTGCCCTGAATTGGTTTGGCCTGACTTGTTTGTATGCAATGCTTGGCACCAAGTAAATAGGTCATGAGACTAAATGCTGTGCAGTGCTTCACCCAAACCATGTAAGCAATTAAAAAGTTTACAGGTATAGTATGTATCGGTGAAGTTCCATTAAAAAGGCCACTCTTTGTGCGAAGTACGCTACAAGGTTCCCCTTAACTGTTGACTGGGCTTGACTATATGAAGAGCTTAGATGTGAGTATATGGTATGTTTGACTGTGCTAAAATGGGTTGGGGGGGGGGTGGGGGTTTCCAACGGTTTAGGGACCAAGTTCACTGAGATGATGTAGTAGACCTCCCTTACAAGAGCCCTGTGGCTTTGTGTCGCCATGGCCACGAGGCCGTGGGACTCTTGTGTCGTCCGTTAGGTCACCAACACCAGGAGTTAACTCTCCAAGGTTCATCACAAAGCCCCGTACTTAGTGCACTTAGTAGTGTGTGTGTGTGTGGGGATTCCTCTGAAGCTAACTGAGGCTGGCTGTCTGTCTCTGTGTAGATTCTGAAGCAGGAGTGGCCCAAGCATTGGCCCACGTTCATCAGTGACATCGTCGGGGCGAGCCGCACCAGCGAGAGCCTCTGTCAGAACAACATGATCATCCTCAAGCTGCTCAGCGAGGAGGTGTTCGACTTCTCCAGCGGGCAGATGACCCAGGTCAAGGCCAAACACCTGAAGGACAGGTAACGTGACCCTCCCTGCTCAGGTCTCGATCATGAGTTTAAGGTTAAAGGTTAACGTTAAAACTAATCTATGTGTCTTGATTTGTTACTTGATATGTAATACATGTTAGTACTATGTACGTAATACTAATTAGGTCTACTGTTTATGACTTTAAAATGAAAGATTACATTCCTGTTTCATTTCTGATTCACCGTTGAAAGTCGAAAGAGAAGTGTCTCAAGCAGGTTTTTTTTTACATTTTTTTTTTTTTTATCTCTTCACAGCATGTGCAACGAATTCTCCCAAATATTCCAGCTTTGCCAGTTTGTCATGGTGAGTGAGATGCCTCATCCTCCTCTGAGATGTTGATTTGTGGATGGCACATTTGCATGCAGTGTCGATCTGAAAGGTGCTGCCCTTGATTTGTAATCCAAATTCAGTCAATTCCTGCTTCCTGAGTGTGCGCTCACAAACAAACAAACAAACAAACAAACAAAGCTACAGTGTTTGTACACAGTGTGACTCACCCAATGGGAGACAAAGGAAGTGGCCTGGTGTTGAGTAATGCCCTTTTCCAGCTCACCAACAGCGTAGCCTCCGGTGCAGGAAGGGAGAGGTTGCCCGGGGGGACTGCAGATGCAAATGAGCTTTATGGACACATGACTTTGGCCCAACGATTGTTTGAGCCTCTACACACACACACACACACACACACACATACACACATACACACACACACACACACACACACACACTACTGTCCTCATGTCTCTAGGATCAACCATTCAACAAAACTGCTGTGTTTGATAATCAGGATAATTTTCTGTTTTGCTTCTGGGTTGGACTCCTCCTCCTCCTTCTACTCCACCTCCTTCTACTACTACTCCTACTTGCCCTCCTCCTCCTCCTACTACTACACTACTAAACTAAACTCTTCCAGCAGACCAGCACCATCCTCCCTGAAGCAGTGAAGGGAGAGAGGTGTATTTGATCAGCCGCTCCCCCCCCCCCCCCCCCCCCCCCCCCTCAAATTCACCACTGTGACCTTTTTTTGTTGTTGTTGTTTTGTTTTGTTTGAAGTGGCATCTGAAAGAGACATAAAGTGTTGCATCAGGAAATGATGATGACTAATCAACTCTATCTTCTGCCCTCCCCTCCCTTCCCCTCCCCTCCCTTTTCCACCCCACAGGAGAACTCCCAGAATGCACCGCTGGTCCATGCCACCCTGGAGACGCTGCTGCGCTTCCTCAACTGGATTCCGCTGGGCTACATATTCGAGACCAAACTCATCAGCACACTCGTGTACAAGGTGCGTCACCTGCCAAAGTCCCCTCTTAGATACGGCCATTGAAATAGATATGTAGATAGATAACCATGGATTACGAACACGGCAAGGTGTGACGTCAACGACCACGCTGTCACGTAGCTGTGTATAACTTGTAGATGTATCCACATTAAAAAAAAAAAAAGAGCTTGTTGCATTGGTTTGAAATGAAATTATATCGTAGACCCTTAAGTGTTTTGCCAGTGATCTGCTTATTGTTTTGTGCGCACCCACTCAACCTCTCACAAAGGCGTGCTTGCATTGGTTTTGCTTGCAAGCACGTAAGAAAAAGAGGAATATAAAAGTTAACTCGGGGCCATTTTAATGCTGGTTTGCTACGCGTCGCATTCTGGCCGGGCCTCTTTTTCCTACAGCATTTCCGCTAAGGGTCTCTTGAACTTCCGTTGCCACGAGAACGTGATCAGCAACTGACAATTGGGTGTGTTCTCTTCGCTTTTGTAGTTTTTGAACGTGCCGATGTTCCGCAACGTCACATTGAAGTGCTTGACGGAGATCGCCGGCGTCAGTGTGAACCAGTACGAGGAGCAGTTCGTCAACCTCTTCAGTCTGACCATGATGCAGCTCAAACAGGTAACCAAGAGCTTGGCCTCAGTATACACACTACACAATGCATGCACACAGACACAGAACCCTGTGCAATGTCGCCCTCTAGTGGTTTGTCTTGGACCTAACCTGGCCTCTTAACTGAACGTGCAGTGTAAGGTGTTCATATTTTTGTTACTCCGCTCAGTGTGTGGGTGTAAAAAAAACACATTAACAAATAGAAACAAGGTTTTCTTAGTATTGATACAATTCATGTCTTTGGCTCTGAAGAGAGAGACCTGTGTACCAGTTATAGTTGTAAACTTGGCATTGAATTCATGTCTCGAACATTAAGCCCTCCCCGAATTCAGGTTCTCATTTTCTGTATCCTGTATCTGTTGCCAGATGCTTCCACTGAACACCAACATCAGGGTGGCGTACGCGAACGGCAAAGACGACGAGCAGAACTTCATCCAGAACCTGAGCCTGTTCCTCTGCACCTTCCTCAAAGAGCACGGCCAGCTCATCGAGAAGCGTCCCAACCTGAGGGAGACACTCATGGAGGTGTGTATGGCATGGGCAGCACACACACACACACACACACACACACACACACACACACAGACGCAGACACACACACACACACACACACACACATGCGGAAGGTGTGTACGCATGGGGAGCACACACACACACTCACACACACTCACACACACACACACACACACACACACACACACACACACACAGGTGTGTACGGCATGGGGAGCACACACACACACACACACACTCACACTCACACACACACACACACACACACACACACACACACACACACACACACACACACACACACACACACACACACACACACACACAGATATGTACGGCATGGGGAGCACACACACACGCCCACCCTTAAAAAAACAAACAAACACACGCACACCCATTAAAAAAACAAAAACCACACATGCTATGTTATCTAGACGTTCCCATTGGCCTTGCGTAACATCTCTAGTGGTATTATGCAGGGTGAAACACAGGTATGCACAGTACATGTGTAGACACATTCAGACACTTATCCAGGCCCTGAGATGACATGTAATGGGCCCCATATAGTCCACCAAATATAATTTGTAAACAGTAAACAAACAAAAGCTAGACGGTTCTTGGGCAGTAGAGTGTTGAAGGCTCAACGGCACTCAGTCCGGTGTTTGACTTATTCTACCAGTGATCTGCTGATTTGTTTTGTGCTCACCCACTCAACCCTCTCACAAAGGCGTGCTTGCATTGGTTTTGCTTGCAAGCACGTAAGAAACGGAGGAATATGAAAGTTAACTCGGGGCCATTTCACCGCTGGTTTGCTACATGTTGCATTCTTGCGAGGGCTTCAGGTTCCTACAGCTTTAATCGTTATGTTTGTAGTTATCGTTATTGTTATCGTTCTTGGTATGAATGCCCCTTTAGTCTAAGGTTTGTCTTGAAAGCTGACCGTGAACAGTGACAATTGAACTGTCTTCATGGCAGTTTGGATTGCACCCAATGAAGACGCATGCACCACAGCAACAATGCCATTTTCAGTTAAACACAGAAGTTGATGTTAAATCCAACCGTCAGCATGTTTTTGCTGATTTTCTGCTGATAAGCATGTTCAGCTTTTAACCAAAACAAAATTGTCTGTCAACCAAAAAAAGAAATAAGAAGCGGCTCTTGTTTATAGTACACTTGTATGACTCCATGTTCTGAACTACGCATATCGTTAGATCTCGCATTTCTTGGTTATGGGGGGGGTGTCGGGTATTGGGTACTCATAAAATTCTTTCAAGGTTGGCAGGTGTGTGACCTACTGCTCTCTGGCCCGACGTGTGTGTGTGTGTGTGTGTGTGTGTGTGTGTGTGTGTGTGACGACCTGCTCTCTGGCCCACAGGCGCTGCACTACATGCTGCTGGTGTCGGAGGTGGAGGAGACGGAGATCTTCAAGATCTGCCTGGAGTACTGGAACCACCTGGCGGCCGAGCTGTACCGCGAGAGCCCCTTCTCCACCTCCACCTCGCCGCTGCTCTCCGGCAGCCACAGCTTCGACGTGCCGCCCCGGAGGCACCTGTACCTGCCCGTGCTCTCCAAGGTGAGCGAGTGTGAGACCTGGATGGGTGGGGGAGCGATATCTCTCTCTATCTCTATCTCTATCTCTCTATCTCTGTGTCTCTCTGTGTCTCTCTGTCTCTCTCTCTTGCTCTGTCTGCCTGTCTCTCTCTCTTGGTCTGTCTGTCTGTCTGTCTGTCTGTCTGTCTGTCTGTCTGTCTGTCTCTACCTTCCTATTTTTGTTGCTGTTTAGTGTGGGAATAAGACCCTTGCTATCTCTTTGACCCTGATGTTGTGTGCACTAGGAGCAATACTCCCACCACCACATCTGTGAATAATTCTCCTAAAGCGCTCCATGCCCCTCTTTACTGTCTTATGGCTTCGGCTCTTCTTGACCTTCGTTCTGTCGGCTAAAGCCTAGTTCACACTCTCTTTGCACGTCTGACACATTGATCTGTTCCGTCTGTATCTATAAGCTAGAAGCGGACGGATGGAAGGTTGGACAGAAGTGCGGTCAGAAGACTCTGCACGGCCATATTCGTATCCGTTCTTTAGTGCTGAGCGTGAACGAGCGTTGTGTGTAGCCTTCTGCAGACTGGTGTTCCTGCGTGTGCCGTATCCGTGTCTAGTTTTGATGGCCGCCGAGCGTGAAATGACCCCTACTGTCCCCCCCCCCTTCAGGTGCGTCTGCTGATGGTGAGCCGCATGGCGAAGCCCGAGGAGGTGCTGGTGGTGGAGAACGACCAGGGCGAGGTGGTGCGCGAGTTCATGAAGGACACCGACTCGATCAACCTCTACAAGAACATGAGAGAAACGCTAGGTAGGCCACCCCCCCGAGGAAGGGTTTACTTAAACGTCACACAGTGAGCTATGAACTCCGTGACCTCAGGGTCCATAGCTGGATCATTGTCACGTAATGATTTATGGTCAGTGATTTATGCTGACACGCTCAACCCTCTCACAAAGGCGTGCTTGCATTGGTTCTGCTTGCAAGCACGTAAGAAACGGAGGAATATGAAAGTTAACTCGGGGCCATTTCAATGCTGGTTTGCTACATGTTGCATTCTTGCGGGGGTCCTCGGGTTCCTACAGCTTTAATCGTTATGTTTATAGTTATCGTTATTGTTATCGTGCTTGGTATGAATGCCCCTTTACTCTAAGGTTTGGCTTGAAAGCTGTCTGTGAACAGTCACAATTGAGCTGTCTTCATGGCAGTTTGGATTGCACCCAATGAAGACACATGCACCACAGCAACAATGCCATTTTCAGTTAAACACAGAAGTTGATGTTAAATCCAGCTGATTTTTTTTGCTGATAAGCATCTTCAGCTTTTAACCAAAACAAAATTGGCCGTTAACCAAGTGGATGGACTTGGAGCAACCAATGAAAATGCATGCACCACAGCGACAATGCCAAGTTCAGTTAAACACAGAAGTAGACGTTGAATCCAGCTGTCAGCATGTTTTTGCTGATACGCATGTTCAGCTGTTAACCAAAACAAAATTGGCTGTTAACCAAAAGAAGAAATAAGAAGCGACTCTTTTAGATTACCTTTGGTCATGAGTTGGTATATCACTTCCTCTTCCCTCCGTCCCGCAGTCTACCTGACTCACTTGGACTACGCCGACACGGAGCGCATCATGACGGAGAAGCTGCACAACCAGGTGAACGGGACCGAGTGGTCGTGGCGGAACCTGAACACGCTGTGCTGGGCCATCGGCTCCATCAGCGGGGCCATGCACGAGGAGGACGAGAAGAGGTTCCTCGTCACCGTCATCAAGGTCAGCAGGCCGCACCCATCCACCCACCCACCCCGCTACAGTTCCACTCACCTGTTCAGCCAGACGGTCTTTGGTATTATTTGCCCTCAATGGTGCCTTCCAGGCAGCGCTGCCTTCAAGGCATTACTCCCCTCAGTTTAGGGGTAGGATGAGGGTTGAGGGGGTTAAGGTTAGGAATAGGTTAAAGGTAGTGCCTTTTAGGCTGTGCTGCCTGGAAGGTGCCGTTGGGGGTAAAAAACACCATTGAGCTGTTCAGACGCTGATATCTGTGATGAATAATTTTGCATAATTTTGCACAATTTGCATGACTAGTCTGTGACCTAAAGAGGTTGTCAAAAATGCACTCTTATTATGCTGACTCGTTTTGGACGCACGGCCTGAGTGTTTTCTAATTTGCATGCCTAGTTTGCGAGTTGACCCACCAAGACCTAGAGCGGCCATTAAAAGGCTCTCTAAAACCAACGCATTTTCTGAAACCACCCGCTAAAACCTGAATCAGAAACACTCCGGCGGCACATTGGGAACAGGAGAAACACTCGCAAGGTGCATCCCAGCTTAATGGGTTAAGACATTAGTTGTCGTCTTAAGACGACTGCGTAACGTGGTTATTTCTGAGATTCTGATACGTTTTCAACCATGACAACTCTGGGTTGAAAATGTATCATAATCTCAGAAATAGCCACATTATGCACTAGTCTTTAAGGCGGCTACATCAAATCGAGTCCACCTAATGGGTTACTTTGTCAAAGATGCACTCTTGTTATGCTGACTTTGTTTTGGGTGCACTGTCTGTCTATCTAAACCCTCTCACAAAGGCGTGCTTGCATTGGTTCAGCTTGCAAGCACGTAAGAAACAGAGGCACATGAAAGGGAATAGAGACCATCAGCAATGCTGCTTCGCTCATCGCGTCTCGGCAGTGTCTGTGTTCCTACACCTCAGATTAGACTGTTGCCCTCGACTTGATTGAAGCAAGCTGAAACTGGTCTGGGCCTGCCCTCTTAGAATAGCTTAACTCGGGGTAAAGTTTGTTTATTTAGTTTTGGTAGTCAGTGTCATTTTTGCTGTGTGTGTCCTTTTTCAATGTTTTTTTGTTTTGTTTTTTTCTGCTGTGAATTCCATGGTAAACACTGAACTGTGTGTGTGTGTGTGTGTGTGTGTGTGCTCGGCTGTGTTGCGCCACAGGACCTCCTGGGCCTGTGTGAGCAGAAACGAGGGAAGGACAACAAAGCCATCATCGCCTCCAACATCATGTACATCGTGGGCCAGTACCCGCGGTTCCTGCGCGCCCACTGGAAGTTCCTCAAGACTGTGGTCAACAAGCTCTTTGAGTTCATGCACGGTGAGTTCTTCAGGTCACCCCTCTCTATAAATGATAGAATTGGAAATCATAAGGTGTGTGTGTGTGTGTGTGTGTGTGTGTGTGTGTGTGTGTGTGTGTGTGTGTGTGTGTGTGTGTGTATTTGTCAGTCTTAGAGTTGTTTAAGAGTGGTATTTATATTGTAAAGTGCTTTGTCTTTTACTGTGGTGACAGTCAATGTATCCTTGTTAGTGTCGTTTTGTTTATGTTGTAAAACTTTCGGTAAAGAGTTTAATCACACAAAAAAAATGTCTACGGTAGTGTAAATCTTCAATCCTGCTCTAGGGCTTCAGTTTAGCGATGTGCCAGAGAGTGACATGGACACTCGTCCCTTCCCTTCCACCCCCTGATTTCTCGTTAACTCTGTCCTGTCTGACCGATGCAGAGACCCACGACGGTGTGCAGGACATGGCGTGCGACACCTTCATCAAGATCGCCCAGAAGTGCCGGCGGCATTTTGTGCAGGTTCAGGTGGGCGAGGTGATGCCCTTCATCGACGAGATCCTCAACAACATCAACACCATCATCTGTGACCTCCAGCCTCAGCAGGTCAGAAATCCTCAGAAGCAGGCAACAGGGGAACTAAACTTTGGTTAATAATGCGGACCTCTCGACAAAAGTTTGTCTGCAGGTCTATCTATTTGTTCCTATTTTCTACCGTGGATGCTTTCTTTCTGCCTCATTTAACGGTATTATGTCGTACTCCGCTACAGGTACACACGTTCTACGAGGCGGTGGGCTACATGATCGGGGCACAGACGGACCAGGCCGTGCAGGAGCACCTGATCGAGAAGTACATGCTGCTGCCCAACCAGGTGTGGGACAGCATCATCCAGCAGGCCACCAAGGTGAGTGCGGGAAATGTAGGTATTATTAGGCACTTTGGGGTAACCCAGGGGTTGTAGGCACTTTGGGGTAACCCAGGGGTTTTAGGCACTTTGGGGTAACCCAGGGGTTGTAGGCACTTTGGGGTAACCCAGGGGTTGTAGGCACTTTTGGGTAACCCAGGGGTTTTAGGCACTTTGGGGTAACCCAGGGGTTTTAGGCACTTTGGGGTAACCCAGGGGTTGTAGGCACTTTGGGGTAACCCAGGGGTTGTAGGCACTGGTGGTAAAGAATGCATTGGAATGCAATGGAAGTGCCAATGGCATAATTTGTAGAGCTAATTGTATAATATGATCAGTACATGTATATCTGCTATGAAGATTTAAACCTTTAGTGTATTGTACTGTTTATACAATTAAACAATTGTACACTACAGTAATTGGGAAAATAAAACAAACAAACAAACAAAAAAACATGTTGCCATATTCTGGCCCCCTCGCGCAGGAGTATTCTGTACACTTTCACCGACTCGGCTGCCTAGGCACACACACACACACACACACACACTGAAGGAAGAGTGTAGTGTTGCCTGTGCACACATAATGCATGTTCTGACCCTGCCCGTCCTCTGCTGGTGTCGTGTCAGAACGTGGACATCCTGAAGGACCCGGAGACGGTGCGGCAGCTGGGCAGCATCCTGAAGACCAACGTGCGCGCCTGCAAGGCCGTCGGACACCCCTTCGTGGTGCAGCTGGGCCGCATCTACCTGGACATGCTCAACGTCTACAAGTGCCTGAGCGAGAACATCTCCTCTGCCATCCAGACCAATGGTGAGTGTGTGTGATAGATAGATAGATAAGATAGATAGATAGATAGATAGATACTTTATTGATCCCCGGGGGGAAATTCAAGAGTGTGAGTGTGAGAGAGAGATAGAGACAATGAAGTTGCATCGAATCTTATCTAATCTAATGTAATCTGAGAGCAATTAGAAAGATAAATTATTATGGACTGTGAGTCGTTTTGATATTGTAGCCTGCTGTGGAAACCAAGGAGAGAGTAAATATGAGGAGTTTTTTCCTCACTGTTCTCACCAAACTGTTAACAGTGAATGTTTAAAAATGCCATGATGAGACCTTGAGGTGCTTTTTCATTTTATGAACATAGGCAGACCTTCGCGTGCCTCTGTGAACACGTTTACTTTGAACTGCTGAATTGGAAAGCTTTTGTGTATACATTCCATCTCAACAGTAACAATCTGTTATCCGTTCACGGAAAACTACCACCACAGAATGTTTGTTTACAATTGTTCAGGCCATGGCAGACTCAACACAAGCAGAACACTGTTTTGCTAGCCTTTTAGAACGTTTGCCAAAGTTTGCAAATTTGAGAGTACCTTAAATATCCTCTTTTGATCAACTTTTGTTCGTGGGTTTTGTCCTTTTCCGAGTTCCTTGTGTTTTGTGGGTCGTGTCATTTCCTGTGTGCTGTGACCTCAGGTGAGATGGTGACGAAGCAGCCGCTGATCCGCAGCATGCGCACGGTGAAGAGGGAGACGCTGAAGCTCATCTCCGGCTGGGTCAGCCGCTCCAACGACCCCCAGATGGTCAGTCAGGAAACACACACACACACACACACACACACACACATTCTGAGACTGTCCTTTTTTAATGCAACAAGAGATGTTGACAGAGAAATAACCTTTAAAAAAGCAGCATAACAAACAACATTCATGTCAATTATATACACTACTATTACACAAATATACAGAAACTGTTACTTACAGAGGACTGCCCTCAACTGTATTTCCGAGCATGAAATAAAGGTTGAATGAACTTTTGAGGATGAGCGAGGACACTAATAGCATGCTTGAGATCTGTCTCAATGTGTCTCAACCTTTGTTCCCGTTCTGTTTTGTTCTCGCAGGTTGGAGAGAACTTTGTCCCACCCCTGCTGGAGGCCGTCCTGATTGACTACCAGCGGAATGTTCCGGCAGCCAGAGAACCAGAGGTTCTGAGCACCATGGCGACCATTGTCAACAAGCTGGGAGGGCACATCACCGGAGAGATCCCCAAGATATTTGATGCCGTGTTTGAATGTACCCTAAACATGATTAATAAGGTGAGGGTTCAGCTGTTCCAGCACTTGCCTTCAGCTCACTCCGTCACATGGTTCTTTCTGTCTGTCAAAAGTGTCTGTAGCGGTTTCAGCCAAACCCTAACCAGCACATCCTTCTATGTAATTCTATGGGTTTTTTTGTCATTTTATTACAATATTTTTATTTTTTTTATTTTTTCCCTGTGTGTGCGTCTGTGTGTGTGTGTGTGTGTGTGTGTGCGCGCGTGCATTCTCGTCGTCGCCACCGCAGGACTTTGAGGAGTACCCCGAGCACAGGACGCACTTCTTCTACCTGCTGCAGGCGGTCAACTCCCAGTGCTTCCCCGCATTCCTGTCCATCCCTCCAGCGCAGTTCAAGCTGGTGCTGGACTCCATCATCTGGGCCTTCAAGCACACCATGCGCAACGTGGCCGACACCGGTCAGTACACCTGTCTTAGAACCCATACAACGTGTCTTTTCTGTCCATTGTTTGGGATTTTGTGCTCTAGCTTATGCTGGTGCTAGCTCTGTAGTACTTGATCAGCGAAAAACACAGTCTGTGTCCACGGTGATGTGTTCTCATTCAGAACAAAACACCCTTTGGTCAGTTTTCGCCGGAGTTGCACTTTTAACAACACTGTGTCTTTTTCCGTCTGTCTGTCTGTCCGTCTGTCTGTCTGTCCACCCCTCTGACCCGCAGGCCTGCAGATCCTCTACACGCTCCTCCAGAATGTGACGCAGGAGGAGGCGGCCGCCCAGAGCTTCTACCAGACCTACTTCTGCGACATCCTGCAGCACATCCTCTCCGTCGTCACGGATACGTCTCACACGGCCGGTGAGTCACCACCGGGCAACCGTCTCAGATCTGCTGGAGATCGGCCGCCCTTGAGGTCGAAAGGGTTCGTTTTGGATGAGTAGACAGACACGTGTCCTGAATCTGGTTTTAGTGCAAAATTTGGGCTTCTATGACCGTGTTGCAGAAAGAGCTTTGGTTGCTCAGTATGACTTCTTACTGTGTGCATTACATTGAGGAAATGCACATTTGGAGGACAGCTAGACAAGTAGAAAGATCCAGATTTTAATTGTCAGATTAGACACAAGCTTATACAAGCTTAAGTGTAATGTCACAATTGTATTAGTTTATAAGTTGTACATATTGTCATAATCTGATTTATGAACATAACTCTGGTCCCAGATCACTTCAGATCAGTGTCTTTGGTGCTAGATGACTAGATAGATAGGTGTTTATCATGTCTGTCTGTCCTGAATCTTGTTTTAAAATCCTTAAATCCTTTTAAAAAGCCTTTAAAGAGACCCTATGCAACTTTCTGCAGAAGACGATCGCTCTTTGTTTACATCTGGAAGTCTGAGACGAAGAACCACGCTTGCAATTTATATATTTAAATATAGCCTATACATGTATAAATATACACGCTAAAGCTGTCGGGGAAGCTCTGCAGAGAAAATGCAAGCATAAAACGAGCGAAAACGAACAACGAAACCGAAACCAGAGATGAAATCGCCAATCCTGCATAGTTCCTCTTTAAATCAAATTATGTTTATCTTATATGTTGATATAACACTGGTCCCAGATCAGTTCTGTTATTGTCCTTGATGCACACGCATGCTCAGCACTTTTCTGTGTGTCTCTCTCCAGGCCTGACCATGCATGCCTCCATCCTGGCCTACATGTTTAACCTGGTGGAGGAGGGCAAGATCAGCATTGCTCTCAACACCATCTCAGCGGCCAACAACCAGGCCTACGTGCAGGAGTACGTGGCTAACCTGCTCAAAACGGCTTTCCCTCATCTGCAGGAGTAAGTTGGACAAGAAACTAAATTACCCCGTATTTGTTTGTCAAAAAACAGCAACTGCCCATAATTTCCCAACTATTAGCCGCGGCTTATACATTGGTTTTGCTCAATTTCTTCAGCTAAGAGGTAAATACACGGGGGCAGTTAATATGGTGTTAATATGGTTTTGTTTCTTTTAGCTTGGATAAAACACTGTCCTGTGGCTTATACACAATTCGGCTAATACACAGGAAATTACTGTAGACCACTGTCAGTGGTCACCAATATGAAACATCCCCATAGACCTTCATTCCCCAGTAAATTATACAAACATAATTAAATCTGGATGCTTGACTGCGATGACCGCAGTTCCATAAGTATTAGCGTAATGTCGCTAGTTGCTACTGCAATTTGATGGTTGGTTCCTAAGTTTCCTTGTTGGTTGTGTGCTTGTCTGCAGTGCCCAGGTGAAGATCTTTGTCACTGGACTCTTCAGCCTCAATCAGGACATTCCTGCGTTCAAAGAGCATTTGAGGGATTTCCTCGTACAGATCAAGGTCAGTCATCCACTTCTGTTCATCAACTCATTGCTGTTCACCAACATAAGTCCTTTAAAGTCGCCTCTTAGAGGTCTTAGAAGTTTTTCTTCAAATGAGGTCTGCCGCTACAGGATCTGGTCGAAAATAATGCTCGAGTACAGCATATAAAACCTAAGGGTCAAAATGACCCCCTCCGGCAGATGTTTTAGCTGTTAAAGTGTTGGTACTTCCTAGTGTTGAACAGAAAAGCTTGTGTCTTCATTCCTCTGGCCGTGTTGTTTCAGGAGTTTGCTGGCGAGGACACAAGCGACCTGTTCTTGGAGGAGCGGGAGACGTCGCTGAGACAGGCCCAGGAGGAGAAGCACAAACTGCAGATGTCCGTTCCGGGCATCCTCAACCCCCACGAGCTGCCCGAGGAGATGTGCGACTGAGCATCCTGCCGAGGCTACGCCAAATATTAGAAGAAACCCCAGAAGCAACACAGCATGAACGAGAGAGAGAGAGAGAGAGAGTGTGTGAGAGAGCGAGTTAAGAAAAAGACGGGACGGCGTGTGAACGAGTCACCTGTACAGATTTTTGATTTATTTGTTTAGGTTTTTGTTGTTGTTTGTTTTTTCTTTCTTTTTGATTTTTCAGGAAATAAGGTTGATACACACAAAAAAAAAAAAAAAAAAAAAAAATCAAAAGGAAGAAAACAAAAGAACTTTGGGGGTCGTGGAAACTCCCCTTGATCAAAACTGTGTGCGTGTGTGTGGTTTGTGTGACGTGTGTGTGCGTGTGTGTGCGCGCGCGTGCGCGTGCTAAAAAGAGATTGATCATAGGAGGAACAGATGTATGAAGTGGTGACATGGAGTCTCTCCACTGTTTTGTCGTCGACCAAAATCAATGCCAATCTATAAACGAGAGAACCGTTACATTGCACCATCCTTGACCCCCCAGCCCCCCCCCCCCCCCTTTCCAGTCCTCCTTCGTCCCTCTGTAGCGTTTCCCCACTGTCCCCAAAATCACATTTTTACACACGACTGCATTTTATACAAATAAATTAGTGTGTTGTCTGTCTGATATCCATCTTGACTTGTGTTGAATTGATATACATTAACATATGGTATATATATAAATATATATATATATATATATTATAATTATTACCACACGTATACTTTTTTCCCACTCTCTTTGAAGAGAGATGCATGAAGTTGATAAAACAAAATTCTCACTGTTCTTTACCCCCCTGTGTGCCCCAACCATCCCCACCCCCACACCCACCCCCACCCCAAACAAGAACCTTTGTTTGTTTGTTTATATGTAATATACATTTACACAGGTTCTATGTAGGAGTACGAGAGTGTGCCTGGGAGATGGTTCACAAAATGTGCTTGTTTGAAGTCTTTCTGTTTTTTTTTTCGATTTTTTTTGTTTTGTTTGTTTGTTTGTTTTTTTCTTCTCTGTATCTAAGGGGTGGAGCTTGCCGGACCAGTCAATGGGTCTACCCTCCCCCCCCCCCCCCGCCCCCTCCCTTGTCAGAAAAATGTGAACGGTGGAGTATTTCTGAAATGAAAGAGGCTGCTTTTTTATGTTTTTCTTTTCATTTTTTTTCCCTTTCTTTTTTTGATTGGCAGCACAGGGTGAGGGTGACCTTTTGGCTGCTGCTGTTGCGGAAAGGGATAATGTGGAGAAACAGCAGCGCCACGCAGAAAGGAGGCAGGAGAGTTAATGTGCATATCGTTCCTGTTTGTAAAGCTGTCTTAGTACTATGGGAACATAAAGTTGGTTATTTTTACAAACCTCAAGTGTGTTGGTGTGCTTTTTTTTTATTTTTAATTTTATTTAATCTTAAGCCCCCAGATGTAGGAAAGGTGTTGTACACAGACCGCGTGTGGAAGGCAATATGGAATGGCTCCGTTTTGTCCCGGCACTCTGGAACACTTAATCCACTTGCTGTCCGCCTTTCCTCCACGCAGGCCTGCACTTCAGCCTAGGGCCAGGCAGAGAGGGTTAAAGCGGAGCGAGAGGCGCAAACGTTAGACCATTTCCGTTCTGTTTTCGCAAAGGGGAGGGGGGGACGAAATCCCCCATATAAGCAGACCTAGAAAATGACATCACATTGGAACTGAACTGCTTGCCAATCTGACGGATCGATATCCCACAATGACGTCTTTGCGACACGCCTCTTTAAGCAGACAGGAACTGTTCGAATTTTGCTTTCATAGAGACTATGTTGCTCTATCTTGTCAGTAATGAAGGATCTGTGGACCATGTCCTTAAATCTGCACTCCCCCACTGCTGGGAGAGTGCAGAACCCAGAGTCCTTTTCGACTGGCGCAAGGGTATCCCCCCCCCCCCCCCCCCCCATGATGCCCTGTGCCTTAAGAGCGCTCCCTGCCTTCTGTGCGGCTGTGTTGACTGGCTCTGACCCCTGCTTGCCCTTCACCAGGTCGTCTTTCAAGTCTCTCGGGCTTAATGAGACTGAATTTAGCCACTCTGAATCCCTCCGACATTGATGCTGATGCCAGAGGAGCTGTTCTTGGCTGGATCAGATGTAGAGGCCCAACGAGGAGAAGCTTGGGGGGGGGACGACTCCCAACCATCTCCGCAGGGGTCCTCGATGCCCTCCACAGCAGTCATGGGGAACTCGTGGGAGGAGTCAAAGAAATCGGGGCAGAAAGTCTTGCTGCCATAGCCAGGTGGAATACAAGCTTTGTTGACCTACCAACCACTCCTTTATTGATCCCCACGGGTAAATTCAAATTCATTGGCTTGATCTGTCAATGATGTGTCGACACCACCCCACCCCAACACTTTATTGGGTTGACTGATGGATGGAATGATCTTACTCTGATCCTGGAGACTAATTGGCTTGATCTTGGCTCGTGACAAGTATTGTGTCATCGACACAGAAGGCAGTGGGTGTCGCGTGCCTCCAGTAATGGTGACCGCCTGTCAATGGGCCCCTCCTCATTTCTCTTTTTATTTATCCCCCCTTCCTTGGTCCTCATTTCCACTGATCTAGATAAAGAATGATGGGGTGGCAACAATGGGATATTTATCCAGTGTTCTTTATATATCAGTGGGAAAGAGCTGGAGAACTGAGGATGGAATGAAGGGAGGATAGATAAAAAAGATGAATGAGAAGGGCCCTTAGACACACGCAAGTGTCACCTCCTCAACTAGTGACTGCCCTTCTTGATCACCAAACCCCTGGGCCTTGAACAGCATCCTTACCCACGTGGCTACATTGTCCGGAGTTTCCAATATCCCATCTTGCTTGGACATGCGATACGGTTGTTATTGTGATGTCCATCCATAAACCCTCAAGAGTGCTGGCTGGGCAATGCCTGACTCTATCTGGCATGGGGCCTTAGCTTAGACCCTCCGCTCGCTGTTGTGATGGAGGTTCATGGCCATGATGAACATGATGGGGGAGGCAGTGGTGCACCCTATTGGAATCCCTTTCAGAGATCCTGCCAGTTGATTGTGATTGTGAACTGATTTTGAACCCTCCCAGGTGTGAATGAATGAATAAATTAATGGATGAATGGAACTTTTATTGCCACGGAGGGAATTTGTCTCGCACTCCAAAGCGCCAAACTGAATGTTAATCACCGACAACAATAAATAAGTGTTGGTAATAGCTGGTGACGATCACGCCTTGGATAGTCACTGGAATGCCGCGGTGGTCCAGTTCATGGATGAGGTCACGTGGGATTGACCCACAATGCTGTGGAAGTGAAGAAAGGAACTGAATACATTCATCAGGATTACATATTTGAAATGCTAAATATGAGTATTATTTACAGTTGCTATTTAAATGGGTGATATTCAGAAGACAGCAGTTACACACGTGACATAAACCATGTAGCCTACAGTATATATCTCTCAGGTGGCTCCTTTCTCTTCCCCTTTATATTGACAGCCTAAATAACAAACAGAGATTGCACAATGTAACATTTGTTTAGTTGTTGTAGGCCAATGGTGCCTATATGCAGCCATTATGGTTTAGGACTGGTCTTTTAGACTTTTGTGCAGATAAAACATATACACTTGACACAAGGACATTAACAGTGTTTCATAGCAATTAAGCTTGTTTTAATCCATCCACGCTGTAAAGCAGGGTCATGGGTTGGTATCGGTCTTACAACTTCATTTTTTATTTTTGTTCATTCACTGCTATTTAAATGTAATACAGTGCTGACTTAATCCAAAATATTTGAATACATGACTTACTCTGAGTAATCTATCGCAATACATCGCAAAATACATCTAAGATATGGCCATTTGAGATCCACGTTTTATGGCCATTGTAGACAGCAACCTTCCAGAGATCTTCAGCTCATCTATCTTCTGATTGGCCTCTCAAATCAGTTGGCCTATCATTGAGGTGTGTACCAGACACCCCAAAAAGCCTATGTGTATCCCCTTTCTGTATGGATGGATTGATATATTGATTCCATGTCGTGGACTTTTACTTATTCACTTGGATGACATTTGTATCCAAAACAACGTTATGTTAATATGAGAAGAGCCAATACAAGAGCAACTTGTATACAAGAGCAACTTGGGGTTGGGTGCCTTGGTCAAGGACACAAGAGGCAGCTGGGACTTGAACCCACAACTTGTCTGGCTACGGCATGCTCGTAGAAAAAGTAGATGAGACCGCACACTCTTTTCAAACTTGAAAAAGGCTTCAGGCCCGAAGCGAAATGTTCAAATAAAAAACTGGCATCCACTCTTATCCACTTTTTCTAATGCATGCTGCGACCAGCACCTCGAAAAAAGCAAACATATAGATTTAGATCTTACATGATCAACATTCAAGTTGTCCTGAAATGGGCAATTGTGTAGGAACCCTTTTCCTTTGGAACAAAGCATTCCTCTGCTTTCCAACCTCCGGCTTGATGGAACTATGCCTATGACCCAGATCTTTGTTATGATCTTCCACAAAAGTTCTGGGCATTTTTGTATACCTATACCGTTTGGATCTGGGGCACCTGAAGCTTTGACTTTCTGGATGATCTCCCGAAGTTCCTGCCATGGAGGCTCCTCCTCTCTCAGATCAGTTGCTTGTCTTCCAGCCTTGCTGAAGTCCCTGACTCTTTCAGGGGTCGCTGTATGCATCCAGCAGGAATGTTTCTACCTCCGGCTTTGAGCTGGATATTGAACCATTTGCCCAAGAAGAGTCCCGGGGCCCTTCTCATTCGTCTTTTTATCTATTCTCCCTTCCTTCCTTCCTCGGTCCTCCGGCTCATTTCCACTGATCTATGAAAAACATTGGATAGATCCCATTATTGCCGCCCCATCATTCTTTATCTAGATCAGGGGGAACGAGGACCGAAGAAGGAAGGGAGGATAGATGAAAAGACTAATAAGATGGGCCCCCGGTGAGGCTGCATGGGTCGTCATCAAACTGCATCCATGCCATGTTGTCTTGATCCTTTCTTTCTGTGATGAATGGATTGGGGAAACCAATTGGGAGCTCACTTGGTCTGTAGAGATCCTCAGCACTGTGGAGTGTGTGTTGATTGGAGCTTTCCTCAAGCCTCACCGAAATACTGCATCTGTGCGCTGTATACTTTGATCACTGTTCCTACACAAACGGACCTGCTTTAATGCATCTTGAGCTCTTGCTCGTTTCAACTGTCTCAGTCGTATTTCCTGTCCTGGCTGTAGTTGGAATATCCATCCCGAGTCTCTCATCCTCTCCCCTTCTCGGGAGACTCTTCATGTTTACTCGCAGCTTGAGTGGTGCCCTCGTGTGAGTGCTTACAACATTGCTAGCCTTGTGTGTCTGCCCTATGCCAATATTTCCTGGAAGTCTCTCCAATGTCACCGACCTTTCATGGTTGCCATCCAGTTTTTCTTAGAGACCACTTTTAAACCAGAGAATCCTTTAGAGAATCTCCCCCCTTCTCCATTTGCAGCAGAAGGAACATTCTCCCATCCTATGACCTGCCCTGTTCATCGGTCATTTCATCAGGGCCCAGACCTGACAATAATGGGCAGGTTGATTGGCAGGGAAACTTCTGCAGCCGATCTCCACAGGGAACAGTCATCATGCCTGCTATTCCTTGTCCTTGCGATCCTGAACAAGGGACTGGTACTCCAAGGCCTTCCTCTCGTGGGCCTCATCACATTCCCCCCTCCCATGGCATCGTCAGCTCCACCAGGATTATGTTCCTATCCTTGGCCGACCACAGCGCTATGTCTGGGTAGAGAGTTGTGCACACCACCTCTGGGAACTGCAGCCTGTTTCCCACGCATTTCGCAGAACATTGGACTTAGTTCTTTTGATTGAAAAAGGCTCCAGTAGCATCGCCAGCCTTATTTTACTGGTTACTGGTTACTGCTGCTCCAGTAAATAAGTTAAAGTTTTTAACTAGCCCCTTTTGCCTGCTTGGCATCAGGTTATTATAATAATAATTATTATTAGACTGGACTGTGCCCCAATAGAGTTTTGGGTCTAGTGACACCCCTGCTTGGCTCCCTTCTTGATGACGTCTTCTTCAAATTTGTACAGGTCTCTTCTCGCATCTCTCCCACTCAAGCATGTCAGCAAGACAGAAGTACTTTGATCCCTTAGATAATGTAGTTTTATGCATTTGTCTTTGCATTACAATCCATTTTATTATGTATACAAATACAGAGCTATTCAGGTCCATTATTCTGCCATTTGAAATGGCCATGTTTTGTAGCCTATGATAAGTGCTTGCAAAAGCTGAAAAAGCTAGTGAATACTTCATTACTTCATGGTCGATGGCAAAGTTAATCATAAGGATGCCTGCTTTGATATTCAAATAGGCATCTTATTGTCACCTGAGTGACAACAAGAAAACAAAAACAACAAACACAAAAACCCTGCAGGCTTTAAGATACAGCAGCTGCTCAGTCATCTGATCCCAGATGGACGCTATTGTATTGTACTGTGTCCATATACAGTATGCTGCATGAAATGTCATATAAACCTTTTAATTCACACATGAAAACTAAAGAGATGGAATGTGATTTGATCCATTTGGATACAATCTGTGCAGTAGGTCTACAATTTTTCTTTGGTGTTGTTGCAATTTTTAACAGTTGTTTGAAATTAATCTTGTATTATAATCTGAATTTCTCCCTTCTATAAGGAATTATACAATAATTGTGATTATCATAGCTCCAAAATCATTTTTGCAGCATGAACATTACTCCTCTGTTTTAAAACATAGGCTATTGAAGACCTGACATGCATTTTCATTGTGCATATTCAGATGCCGATTTGCAGACTTCTTGGAATAGTTTTAAAAACTGGCCATAACCTTGCCATCTAAAGGTTCAATATCTTGGCAGTATTGATAGTTTCTGTTTTCGTTTATGTGATTGTGTGATTTTATTGAGTGACATTTATGTTATAAGGTCAAGACTCATGAATCAATGCAACCATGGGAAATAGCCTGACATTTATGGCATGCTTTTTTGTGGCATATTGATGCATTAGGCTATGACATACCCTTAAATGATTGTTCATTGTGCTATTCTCCTGTTAAGATAGAACCACACTGTCAAGGCATATAGCTGTCAGTGTTGGATTGGACAACATACACACAAACTTCTGATAAATAGGCTGTTTCTTTTTACAGACTGTGTAGTCATAGAATAACCAATAGTAGCCAACAATAAAGATGCGTTGACAGCACAGACACCACAGCTCATAACCAAAACAGCCTAAACTGAAGAGCAGCCTCCATGGTAGACGTGTTTGTATCTCTGGTTGTCCACAGAGGGAGTGACATAAGGGAGTGACCGCGAGATTGCCGAAAATCGTCGAGTGATGCGAAAGAGACACACGGAAAGAGACGAAGCTTTACTCAATGTTGCCCCCCCCTATTCAATATGGCTGTCGTATCTGCTCTTTTCAGTAACGCTCCGATTGGAGATTGACTCGACTCTGCATGACTTGGTGCCTCTCTGTATTGTTTGTTTCATCGTGATTTTTGTTAATAAGTTGTTGTGCATCTCCAAACAACCCTTATTTCGTTTCTTAACCAGCCCTCATCTTAGGCATTGCGTTGGGCCTTGCGTTTACCCCTAAACAGCCAGCTGCCAACAGTCCGAATTAATCAACAATTTCCAATGGTTTGAGTAACGTTACACTTTCGCTCTTTCTTCTTAATGAACAATGTGTGAAAACTGCGCCGAGCTGGTGGAGGTTTTAAATGAAAGTAAGTGAAGTATTTCTCTAATTTTACAAACCTTGACTGAGTTCACTGTGGTTATGTGAAGCTAGTTAGCTAGTGATAGCAAGGCTAGCTGTCCAGTGCTTGCTACCTAGCCATGATGCTGGTATGCTCCTAAGTAATCTGCTTGCTAACTAGCACCAATCTTATTTTGTTCAGACAATTTATTTAGTAGTCATGTATTTGCTGGTTGTTTATAGGCCGGCAATAATACAGAATGTGTGCTACGGCATTTCCTCGGCCTCTCAGTTCCCTGACAATCTTGAAGGCCTCATATTTCAGTTTGCCAAATTATGAACGGCAGATCTCACCGGCTAAAACTCAGTAAGTTGACAGTATTTGTTGCTAGCAATGCAGCGGCTAGCTGGTACAGACTTTATCGTGTGTACAAATGAGACATTTGTAATTTGCACAATATTCTGCTAACATTGCCTTTGGAAGATTGGCCGATGCATTGGGTGCATTTTGTTACATTATCTTCCCAGTTCGACTAGACTGAGGTTTTGGTAACTGGATGCTTTTGCAGGCTAGTTGAATTGTTTGGACCTTGTTTGACACTATGCTCAATTCATGCAGCAGCTAACATTGTGGCAAGGCTATGAAGTTTAGGGGGTTTAGCTGGACATCAGTGGCTAGAGTTTTGACATTGTGTTTTGCAATATTCTCCGAAGTTAAAATGGCTATCGACAGCTAGCTGGGTTATTCACAGACAGTTATACATAATATATGTTGTGATCAATTTGTATTGTCCTCCTTGTCAGTGTTTCACATTCACATCTTGTGATTCTGTTTTTTTCCTTCTAGTTTAACATATAACGTTAGTCATTAAGTAAATATTCATATGGAGCTAACGTAGCTAGGTTATGTTACTTGCTAATAACTTTAGCTAGGTTGCTAGCTGGCTACACCTGTTAATACTCTCCACGAGGTAGCTGTCGCAAGTCGACAATCAAAATTGTATTCGATGCTATTTGATATTCTATATGTAACCCGGGTCGTTGAAACGATGTTGCCCAATGATTGATTTAGTATGCGCTACCTCAGGTTAGGTACTCACTAACCACCATAGCTGAGTTAGCTGTCTCGCTGAAGTAACGTTAGCACTAAATGTTGGACGTGTTACTTTAGCTTGAGAGATGGTTTCAAGCTGTCCAGTTGCACTCACGCTAACCTTGCTGTCAATTGTTAAACACAAATGCACGTAGACTTTTTTTTGTCATATTATCTCTTCTCTAGTGCTGCTGCTTAATTGATATTTTCTAGTTGGATTAGAAATGCAGTTTGGTTCTCTGAACATTGTCCAGTCAGTGCATTATCCTTCACCGCCAGATTGTCAGATATGGACAGCTAATACTTTGAA
>NC_084994.1:38948718-39008718 GCF_963854185.1 Sardina pilchardus
AAAATGCTCGGAGGTTTTGGGAGAAAAAACATTTTGAGAGATAAACGAGGACTGAGGTTCTTTATAGAATCTTCTAGTAGAGTTTTGTCTTTGTATGGAGCCATTTTAAGGGTCGGCAATGCACCACTCGGCACAATAAAGACCTGTTGTTGACTTCTTGGTTTGACGGCATTGGTGTCTGGACTTTCCCACAGATGTGCAGATCCTTGTTGTTATTTCCCCGAGCATATAAAAAAAATCGTCAGTGCTTAATTTCCCCTGTAATTATATATTACAGCATATTTCTGTGTTGCTGAGCAGGTGGAGGAAGCTGGGCATTTTATGTCTCCTCTTACGGATTTAAATGCAAACAGAGAAAAATGTCGACTATTGTCAGTGTCTTTGGGATGCTGAATGTATGACTGTGAAATGATCATATATATATCTGATTTATATATCTGACTTCACCCCCCCGTAATGGAGAAGTTGTTTTCAGGACGACAAGATTGAGTTTGTAAGGATTCCAGGGCTTCATCGAAGCACAGAATAGTTGAACACGAATGACTATATAGCCTACTACTGCTTATAACTGCTAGAATGCATACTAGTAATACTAATCTGTAATGTGATTTTTGAACATTAGCATATCAAGTCCAATCATGAGCTTCAGGGTTTGTTTGATGTCATCATCTGATCCCCATCGCCTTTGTCTTCTTTTTTTTAATGTACTCTTGAGCCTGTTCATTAAATACTCTCCAGTAAGAGGTAGACTAGGCTACTGTATTAGTTGGGCTAGTAGTTAGCATGTGCTAGTGTATACATTTGTTGGGCTAAGTGGTAGCATGTCCTAGTGTATACATTAGCTGGGCTAGTAGTTAGCATGTGCTAGTGTATATAGTTAGGCTAGTAGTTAGCATGTGCTTTCCCCAGTGAATCGACTGGCATAATTAGCATTGTTGCCACCTGGCTCTCACTTTGTTACTGAGCAGCCGACCACAACAAGAACACACTCTCAGCTGCTTTCTGCATTTCGGGGTGTTTCACAAGCATTTCACCAGCTCTGTCGTCTCACCCCCCCGGGCATCCCCTGGCAGCAGCAGCAGCAGCAGCAGCAGGTGATACTCGGATGCAATGGGTGTGAATCTCTTCCTGCTTCCTCAGTGATTTTTCTTCTCTTTGTTCTCTTTTTTTTTTTTTTTTAAATACTTGCTTTGCGATGAGTGAAGACACTTTTAAAAGATGGTGCTCCAGACCTTCATTCCTGTTCCATTTGTCTCAGTGATTAGAGGGGTAGGAATGGTCCACTGCAGAGCACATGGAGTCTCCACACACAGGAGTGAGGCCTACATTGTAATTACGTGGAGAGAGGTGGGGTGGGATGCGTTTCTGTTGTTGTTGACGTTGTTGTTGTTAACGTTGTTGTTGTTGTTCTAAGTCTTTGTTTGCACCATAGAGTTAAAATGCTGGAGGTTGTCAAGAGTTGCCGTGGGGATGATTGAAGGGTTGTCATATTTATTCAGTCATCACTTCTTCTAGTTTAATGAGCAGCAAGAATCAGCTTGTTTGCCAATGGTTATCCTCAAGCAGATGTGTGTATGTAGGGGGCTGAGTGACAGTGTTTTGACAAGTCTAGGCCTGCAATTATTTGTCATCATCACTTTGTTTGTGTGTGCGTGTGAGAGACTGTGACTGTGACAGATGTCCACAATACACACACACACACACACACACATACATACCTTTCTCGGGTACAAAGCAGAATTAGCAGAAAAGATGTGTCCTTGGTTGTATTAATATACTTTTGTTCTCATTGTTTAGTCTCTTTGGTCTTGTTTGTTTGTCTCAACAAATCTAGTCCCTCACTTACCCAGGCTGATTCAGGCGTTTGTTTTTGTCTGTACGAATGTGGTGCATTTCCTGCAGAGGATAACTGGAAAGCAGAGTCTGAAAGTTTGTGTCATACTTGAGCACGTTTACATGCATGCTAAAAAAAAAACGATTGCTGGTAATGATCGGTTAACTGGAATAAGATGCATGTGTAAAACAGATTTTTCATAAACCATTACCGGCAGTAAACCGATTATGAATATTAGTTTATTCCGTTTTACATGAGCTCTTGAATAGCCAGATAACTACAAAAGCATGCTCATTTTCGGAGTATCTGTGTATTTCAGGTTTACTGTATGTATGTATGTTTACATTTGGAGACATTTGCTCCATATCTGTGACAACTTTTTTTTGTTGTAGCACTTTCTCAGCTTGGCTTGGTCTCATTCGACTGGGAAATGTTAATCTTTAGGGACTTGCTGGCTCAATAAAAGGTTGACTAAAAATGAAGAACTACAAATGCTAATGTATTGCTTGTACTCTCTCTCTCTCCCCGCCCACCCCCCCCCCTCCCCTCCCCTCCAGTCTCGGATGCAGACAGCACTGATGGCCTACAGCTGAAGAAGGAGCATGCCTTAAGAGTCTTCAACTACATAAGCTCATGGACACAGAGGTCAGTACATGTACAGTTCACTTCCGGGTCACCTGCACATCACTTCCTGGTCTCAAACACTATGGGTGCCTCTCAACATCCCTCCTCGATCCTCGCTGCCCGGTCCTCCAGGCTCGTTCCCACTGATCTATAACTAACACGGGATAGACTATCCCATTGTTGCCGCCCCATCATTCTTTATGTAGATCAGTGAGGACGAGGCCCGAGGAAGGAAGGGAGGATGTATAAAACACGAATGATAGGCACCCTCTGTCCTTTAGCTTCCTGGTAATAGTGCTTGTTTTGGTTTGGCCCTCTCTGTTAGATGCACTATATGGATATGTATTGGGACACCCAGCTATTATACCTAGAATAATGTTTATGACAACCCGTTCTAAAGCTATAGGCATCGGATAGCTATAACAGCTTTTACTGTTTTGTGAAGGCACACGATTTTGAAGTGTGACTGGATTTCTTTTGTACTATACCCGTTTATCCAGAGGAGTATTTATGAGTGAGATCAGACCGTGATGCTGGATGCAATCTCATCAGTCCAAAGGAGTTTGATGTCGGGGTCGGGGTCCGTGTTCTGTGCCTGCTAGTGAAGTCCTTCCGCACCAAACTCGCCCAGCCATGTCTTGTGTACCCTTGTGTATGACCGTACTGTGCTTGAATTCACCGAGATCTTCAGAATGACCCATTATTTTCCAAATACTTGTGAATGCTAGCCTGGCTAGTTCCTGCCACTTCTCAATGAGACGTGGTCTGGCAACCAAACGTTAGTTTTCTCGTATTTGAGAAAATGCCCAGATCCGTTCATTGGGCGCCACGGATGTCTATCAAATGTGTTTGTGCATAGCTCGTCATCGTCTTGCTTTCCCCCCTGTGCTGTGATTGGTCCCCTATCTGAGGCAAAAATTAGGGCAGTAGTTTCCAGGCTGCCTTAGAAGCGTGAATCAAATGGCGCGTAAGGCAGCATGGGAAGACCCAGCAGTGAATGCAGACTGCATGAGTAAATGCTTGATTTTATTCTCTGGCAAAGGGTCTTATTGCAACACATGAATTCAGTGATTGAGCGATTTGTTCTAATACTCTTGTCCATTTTATCATTAACATTTAGATGTGGTCGGTTTTAATAGAATGTTGTGTGACAACTGCAATGGCTGATGCAGTGCTGTGAGACCGTGACACTAAACAAAGTAATAGCTGATTGAGTCATGCCACTTGTTCGCTAATGTGATTTGTTCTAATGATCATTGTTTGTCATGGAGCATCTAAATTCTGTTCCACTGTTGATCTTTTGGAATATCCACGGTGAATAACCATAATGAGGTCAAATGAGTTAATGTTCCCAAACACATAGTTTGTGATGCTTATTTTTTGTGGAAAAGACTGTTAAAGTAAACGTCAAATTAGTGTGTTGTAGCTTGGCATATGGGCATTGGGTATTGTCGATTAAAATTTTACTGGAGGAGTACTAAATGGTGCATGTTTGTATCATGTACTATACACAAGTTTAAAGAAAATAGTGACAGAAAACCCCAAAGACCCCCCCCCCCCCCCCCCCCCCCTTTATATCTCCAAAGCTATTCCAGTGTTTAACTTTAATGTTTGAACTGATGGAGTTCCTGTTTTAGTTATAATGAGAGAGGCTATAATCCTTGAAGCACAATGTGGCACCTTTCTCGTCTATTCTAGTAAAAAAAAGAATCCCCTCTGTCCTTCATTAATCCAAGTGTGTGAGTGTAACATTAAACCTGCCACCAGCTCTGTCTACTGCGAGTTGCTGGCATCAAACAAACCAGCTTGCAGCTCATTGGTTGAGAGAGATGGCAACAGCTCCCTCTCTTTGTTGCCATGGGACCCTGCGTTGCCATGGTGCAACCTGTGGAATGATTTTTTTCCCTCTCCCTTTCTTTCTGTCTTTCTTTCTTTCTTTCTTTTTTTCAATAAAGCTGCAGAAAAGGTTGACCTCTTGGAACAGTCCCTGACCTCTGGCTGTTGTTCTAGTGTGAATCTAAAATGCAGTCAAGCAAGAACACAGACCTGGATCTAAATGTATTCTTTGTTCTCTCTCGCTTTCTCTCTTTTTCATTCTTTCTTTCTCTCTCTCTCTCTCTCTCTCTCTCCCTCTCTCTCTCCCTCCCTCCCTCTCTCCCTCTCTCCCTCTCTCCCTTATGCTCTCTCTTCATCTTTGAAGAGAAGTGTCTGTGTGCTCTGATGTCTGAGTGGTTTTGCTGTTGCTGAGGTTTTGGATTACCAGCTCTTCCGCTGCCTACTCCTTTGGGCCACCTAGGGAATTCCCACTGTGTGGGTGTCTTGTCCTGTGTTTCTGTTTTTCATTCTTTTTTTTGGGGAGGGGGGAGTCGCATTCAGGAAGTCACCTAACACACCAGAAAACAAACTAGTGCTGTCGGAACACCTTCAATTTATGTTGTTGATCCAGCTTGAAGTTTAAATAAAGTTGTTGATTAGATGGCTGATGAGTTTCCTCTGGAGGCGTTACACAACAATTTTCCATGTGAAGCATGTTTTGATGAGCAGTTAACACTACTGACGATCAGGATGATGCCTACGTTACCATGCTAGCAAGTAGGGGTGGGACGAAATGTAGATGCGGCAGTATGACTTAGTTTTTGCAATACGTTATTGATGAGCTGCCACCATATATCAATATTTTTACAAAAATATTAAATTTGTGCAACATAACCATAAACACTGAAATGAGTACACTGGATTTTAAAAAAGAAGAAAACATATAGGCACATTTGAAACTTGTGCAATTTGAAATCCATTGTGAAATGCAGTTATTTAACACACGATTTCAGCTTTTCTGCCTTTTTTTCTTGAAATACACAAATATCTTGATGTATCGTAGTGATGCACGATATATCGGCCGCCGATATGTTATCGGCCGATAGGGTCATTTTTTAACACATCGGTATCGGTCCGATGTCAGAATAGTGCCGATGTGAACAGGCCGATATTTATTCCTGTGTATTTGACGTGTGCGTAGGGCAGGCGGACACTGACACTGCCTATGTGGGGGCGGGGGTGTTTGTTTTCGCACAAGCACATAAATTAACACGTCACTGAAGCAAGTGCTGGAGGCAGTAAAAAGTCAAATTCAAGTCAGTGCCTTTGGTGAGGAAGCAGAGATGTCGTCTCGTTCTTCAAAGTGTCTGAATCCTTTTCTAAAACCCTTATTTGCTAACGCTAACTGTTAGCTAACTGTTAGCAACTTAGTTGGTTGGCAATGGGAAATTGCATTGCAACCACAACGTTTCTAAATTAGTTACATAGGCTACTGACTCAGCTTGCATACCGACACACACACGCACACTATCCGCCCGCAAGGAAACGCTCTGCGTTGACAATATTTGTCCGTTTTTTCCGGTTTTAGGTTCGTGCATTGGTCAGCCAAAAGTAGCCTACATAGCTTTCTGCCTGACAAGGACAAGGACTTTATACAGCCCTATAAAGGCTAACGTTAACGTTACCTTTAGTTTTGTTAAACGTAAGCTCGTTGCCTACCTTGTTCCAACTGAAATAACTCCTAGCTTTGGTGCTTCCATCCTTTGTTTTCGTTGTTTCAAAAGACGTGTTTTATCCATGACGAGTCTTGAGTTAGTGAATTAGCCTAACATGATAACCAAATAGCCTACTGTAGATGGCCGAGTAAAAGTAAACAACAGCCTGCATGCGTGCCTGCATGCGTGCATGGTATTCTCTCTCCTGCTCAAACATAATGTGCGCGCGTGCATAGTTTTGCATTAAATTGATAATGTGTTCACTAACTTCACACAAAAATGTAAATAGCCTACTGACATGTAGTTAATGGGATACAGAGTTGGGGAGTTATCGTAGGCCAATTTGGTGTGAATACACACAAGGGAAATGCTCTCTTGTCAGTAGCCTGATGGTACGCGCACAGGCGAGCCTGCTTAAAATGTAAACGTTCCAGTTCGTTCTGGCTTATAGCTTTGACTATTTATAGGCCTACTTTAAACATTTGAACTGTTGTAGGCCTATTATGTTCACAGAGTATGTGACTTGGACTTAGATGACTTAGATATTCTCAATAAAGTTATTTAAAATAGACATTATGTGCAAAATTCCATTTCTGAAAAAAAAAAAGTTTAAAAAAAAAGAGGATTTATTGAGGATTCATGATTTGTTTGATTATCTAAAAATGTGTTTTCTATATATCGACATCGGTAAATATCGGTATCGGCCATAAACGGCAATATTAACATCGGTTATCGGTATCGGCCAGAATTTTGACATCGGTGCATCACTAATGTATCGTAGATTAATCTCTTGCAATGCAGTGCTGAATTGTGATATTAATTTATTAAGTTTACATTTTATCATTAAGTATTGAGACCGTATTGATTTGTGGGTTACTCTGTGATTCCCAGCCCTACTACTAGCAAGCCATTATCAGAGCTGTTGGTGTTTGCGATTGCCTTCTCATATCATATCGCTACTTTGTAGTCAAAGCTCGTTACAGTTGTAAAACGTGTCTGCGTTTACTGCCTCTTTGTCTGATTGTTTCTTTCTTTCTTTCTTTCTTTCTTCTCTCCCTCCCTCCCACTCTGCTCAGGCAATGTCTGTGCTGCTTCAAAGAGTACAAACACCTGGAGGTGTTCAACCAGCTGGTCTACGCCCTCATCAACCTGGTCATCGCTCAGGTGACCAGCCTACGGGACCGCCTCTGCACGGGCAGCGGCTTCCGGGGCGACGGCGGCGGCGGCGGCGGCAACATCACCGGCGGTAACCCCGGCGGAGACGGGGCGGAATCCGACTGGGGAGGCGGGGCTTGTAACCAGCCACGCCCCCAGGCCTCGCCCATCGAGGACGAGCCGCTGAACGTGGAGAGGGACTCGGCGGAGGAGGACGGCGGCGGCGGATCGGAACCGCTCGGAAAGAACCAGAACCAGAACCAGGAGCCGCAGGGGAGGTCGGAGAACCCCAGGCTCGGCGAGGGGTCGCAGGGGGGTGGCGGCGGTGCGGAGAACCAGGATCCGTTTGGATCCTGGACCACGGAGGACCGGGAGAAGCTGCTGCTGTGTGTCGCCAAGATCTTTCAGATCCAGTTCCCCCTCTACACCGCCTACAAACACAACACACACCCCACCATAGAGGTACGTTGGAGAAACAGATCCAGTTCCCCCTCTACACCGCCTACAAACACAACACACACCCCACCATAGAGGTACGTTGGAGAAACAGACCAGGCAACTCTAATACAACACACACCCCACCATAGAGGTACGTTGGAGAAACAGACCAGGCAACTCTAACACAACACACACCCCACCATAGAGGTACGTTGGAGAAACAGACCAGGCAATCCTTGGAATGCAATCATTCATTACACTTACAGATACTCCTCACGATGAATGATTGCACCATGAGATGGTTAAAAAATAACCATTTTGAGGCCCCGGTTCCTGCCTCATGGTCCTTTCTTGATCCTGCCAGGATTCTCTCTCTCTCCCCCACTCACTTCCTGTCATTCTCCACTCCACTCCTCGTCTGATTGAAGGCATGGCAAGCCCGACAAATATACTTAAATAATCCTGAATCCTATGGCAGTTAAAGTGGTGTCCCCATAATGAATGTTATGATAAGTATTTGTTACCATAACACGCGTAGAGGGTTATTGTGGAACAAATTACTCACAAGAGTCCGTGGTAACAATGTCGTAACGATGCCAAATCTTATCGTAGAGTATACACTGCTGCACCTCCCTTTCACACCAGTACAATAACTCACGCTGCTTCAACTCAGCTCCAGTCATGTCATGTGATCGGCTGTGATTGACAGCTGTCACCGCTCTCCTCTCCTCTCTCTGCAGGACATTTCAGCTCAAGAAAGCAATATCCTGGGCTCCTTCTGCGACATGAACGTAAGTGTCTCACCACTCACACAGCGGGCGATTGTTATCCTTTTTCACTATCGTGTGTGTGTGTGTTTGTGTGTGTGTGTGTGTGTGTGTGTTTCAAAAGCTTGGTGAGGGGCGGCAGGAAAGGCAAGATGCTTGCAATTAGAGTGATTATATTACTGATGATGTGGCAAGACAGAAGTGTTCAGTCCTCTGTGTGTAGTGGGGCAGTGAGGATATCAAATGCATTCACAGGGTTCCCACGCAATCCTGGAAGACCTGGATTTTTTTTTTCTGGACTAGTTTTCCAGGCATACAAACCTCCTTGAAATTGATCAAGACGATCAATTACCTTGAGAATGATCCGTATTGTCCCTGAATATTTGGGTTTAAGCCTGTCCACATTTAGATTTATTTATTATGTAGATGTGTGTTTTGGCCGATACAGCCGTCTCTGTCTGGCAGTGGCTGCATTACTGGTTAATGATTGAAGGATTGGATAATTGAAGTCGGAGGATGCAAGTTAAAAGGTGGGAAGCGCGTGGGAAAGCATCAGGCCGTTTCAAGGTTGCTGTTGCATAGCTGTTTCAAAGTGCTGTATGACGAGGCAAAAGAGCACCCCCAGCTGGGTGGGGTGAATCGACGTGGGGGGATTGCTGTGGGAACCTCCAGTTGCTAGTGCCCCCTCTGGGGTTTGCCACACAAGGGCCCGGCGGCCTCATTGGAATCAGCCAAGATCGGGCGAGGATGGAAATGGGTAATCTGATTGGATGCTAGAAAAGCCAACTACTGTACCGACAATGCTGTAGTCACCATTAGCCTATTTCACAAGATGTCGCCACTGTGTAAACTAACCTCCTCTGGAACAGCTCAGTCTATAGGAAAGACAGAAACAGGAAGATGTTTTACCCTGCCAATTAAGGCATCTTTAACATCAACTAGGCCAGACACCTGGACACTGTGAAATTGGCTCATGGGGCGTGTCCTGTTACTGAATTACTGATGCGGAGCCTTAGCTTAGTGCTAATTTTATCGCCATGGGATTCCGTATCGCTTGTCATGTTGTACATTTTACCCTGATCCGTGTCTCAAAACATGGTGTCTGGGTCATGGGCCTGGAAAGTCTTTGTAAAGTCCTTGAATTTGTCGTTGGAAAAGAAAAGAAAAAAATAATAAGCTGATCATAAATTACCATAGTTAAGGCTCTCTCACACCAAGTCAAAAGTTTCAGACTAAATAGTCACACAAAATTGACACACACTGGTAATTAAATTCACATGTTCTTATTAGTCTGTACCCAACTGGCACCAAAATCCGTCTCAAATATATTTCCCATCGCAACGAATTTCATTCTTGCCGTGGAAAGACTAATCAGAACATCTGGCAAGTGGTCTTCTCGTGTGTCAGAGAACATGCTCGTTGGGTTGTCTGACTGAAGTAGATAGGGAACAGGTGTGTGTGTGTGTGTGTCAAGTATCTGATGCACAATCCAGACAGTGTCTTGCAAACCAGAAATGTACCCCTGCATCTGTTTCAGCAGACAGAGTGCCATTGAGGCCAAGCAAACTCAACTGGTGTATTTATTACATGATGTAGATATTTATGAATTTATTTCTACATTTATATTTTGTGTGTCTGTCTGTGACTCCTTTCTCGTGCTCTTCCTCCTCCTCTCGTGAGCGAGGCCTGCGTCGGCTCCTGATTTATGTCATCTTGGACCTATTTATATTTTATTGAGGAGCTGCACGAAATAGAGGCATGCCCAGAAAGCTCGACAGCTGTGTCCCATTTTTTTTTTCCCTTTTTTTTTTGTATGGCACAAGGAGTCTTGCTGCCACGCTAGTAATGTGCCAACGAAACTTCCCAGATTCGAGTGTATCCGTGATTTAGTTAAGTATCAAATTAGCGAGGTTGAAGTGACTTGTCACTTTAGAAGGCGTTGGTTATGCATCCCTGTTAGGTTAAATTGATTGTAGTATATTGATGTTGCGTATTGACTAGATGTGCTACGAGGTGAAAACATCATACATGTCGCCTAAAACAACATGTATAGACTGGTGTAGACTGGAGCTGTTGCGCAAGCTACCACTGTTTAGATTAGAACGGGTGAGAATTAAAAAGTTGAAGACTCCGGTCTTTGGCCTTGGATGAGTAGTTTTAGCATTTTGGCAGTTGTAGTATTTGAATGTTGGTGATGTACCAGTTCGAGTTGAATTTAAAAATTTAAAGAAGGGCTTTTTTTTTGGCTAGTCATTGAAGCGCTTGTGAAATGTCAGACATAATGCCAGTCATCTTGAGCCACTTTTAGTTGTCAAGCTGACCGAGAATGACTCTTCATCTTGACTTTGTTTTTTAAATGTCGTAAATGTTGTCATTGCTTACAGATTAATCAGCGTTGATCTAGAATAATGACGTGCTTGTTCGAAATCATCACAGAGGGATTTTCACCCTAACATAAGAGCGACCTTGTTTGACCTCGCCACTGCAGTCATGTGACTGGCTGATGACTTCCTCGTTTGTAAAAGGCTTTTCTGGTGGGGATTTTGGTGTGTGTGTGTGTGTGTGTGTTTTGTTCCCCCGCGAAGGACAATAGAGTTTCTCAGAGTTTCTTCTGTTTCTTTTCCTTTCGGCTTGTCATTTTTTGTCTCTTTCCCAAACAAAGCCGTCTCAGTTCGAGGTAATTTACTTGGCATGCCCCTGCCATGTCCGCCAGTCACACCATCCCAAGTCAAACAGGAAGTGGAAGCTTTTTAGAGTTACTAAAGGAAGCACAATTCAGCTGTCCCCGGAGTTCTGTCGGTTTTCTCCTCTGTTTATTTAACACACACACACACACACACACACACACACACATTAAGGGGAGTGAAATGAACCCCCAAACTGTCTTATTAGTTATGATGGTTGAAAATTGTGTACGGTGAATAGCTGTTTGTGTGTTTGTTTCAGTGTGACAAAATTTGTTTCAATATGGCAAATTAGGCTGATAGTTTTACTGCCTTGTGAGGTCTCCCCACCGTTATCGCTGTAATAATAAAATCTTGGAATCTTGGACCTTGGAATCGATAGTGATCTATCGCACTATTAACCCTTTCATGCGCAACGTCCACATGCGTGGACAGTAACTTTAACTCTTTTTTCTACTTATTTATCATGTTGATATACACCAATCCACTTCAGGGCAGTTTTAGTAGGTCCTTGGCAATATATTAACAATATGTATCATCTTATTTTTGGAACATTGACTGCTTGATGACATCATCAATTCAACATGAGTGACAGTAATGGCCATATGCTGAATGCTCCAGGCATATCTGTAAAAAGCTAGTACTCAAGAAGGCAAAATCATGTAAAAAAAATATTATGCTGTACAGGAGAGTGTGTTGAACAAATTAAATGTTTTCAGAAATTAAATCGGATGTAAAATGGAGTTTGTAGACCCTAAAAAGCAACTGTCCACGTATGTGGACGTTGCGCAACAGAGGAGTTAAATGGCCAAAAATTAGATTTTGTAACTAGGACTTTTTTTTTTTTTTTTTTTCAAATATGATTTTAATTGCTTTAAATTACAAAGAAACAAACATTTGGTAAACATATTTATAAATAATGACCTAATTACATGTGGTAATGCCAAGGTGGTATGGTAATATGGGGGTAGTAGAGGGGTGGGTGGGTAGTAGAGGGGTGGGTATGAGAGTACTAGAGGGGTGGGTGGATTAGTAGTAGAGGGGTGGGTAGTAGGGATGTAGTAGAGGGGTGGTTGGGTAGTGGTGGTAGTAGAGGTGGGTAATATGGGGGTAGTAGAGGGGTGGGTGAGGGTCGGTGAGCAATAATGGGGGTAGTAGAGGGGTTGGGCGGGTAGTATGGAGGTAGTAGAGAGGTGGGTGGGTAGTATGGGGGTAGTAGAGGGCTGGGTGGGTAGTATGGAGGAAGTAGAGGGCCATAGTTTCCACATTTTCTGTCATTACATTTTATTCTTTTTTACCCCTTTGTTGCGCACTGTCCACATACGTGGACAATAACGTAACTTCTATATAAAAGCATATTTTTAAAAAATTCCAACTGATTTTCAATATTGGGCTCATATAGAGTAATAAAATCAATACTAAAAAAATCTAGACACTTTTTTTCATAATGCGTGCATGAAAGGGTTAATCATTGCCTCCATAGGACGGCAGAATCACTGTGTCACGATGGTCACTTTTTAGGCATCGTCATGGTTACCCTGTGATTCTCACCTCTTGTTCCTACTGGTTTTATCATTTAGCTCACTAACGATGTGTGTGTGTGTGTGTGTGTGTGTGTGTGTGTGTGTGTGTGTGTGTGTGTGTGTGTGTGTGTGTGTGTGTGTGTGTGTGTGTGTGTGTGTGTGTGTGTGTGTGTGTGTGTGTGCGCGTGTGTGTTGTAGGATGTGGAGGTGCCCCTGCACCTGCTGCGCTACGTGTGCCTGTTCTGTGGGAAGCACGGTCTGGCGCTGATGAAGGACTGCTTCGAGGCGGGCACGCCGGAGTCCCTCCCCTTCCCCCTCGCCCACGCCTTCATCACAATCGTCTCCAACGTAAGTGCCCCCCACCCCACCCCACCCCGCTCTGCCAATCCCGTGCCACCCTCACCTGGTGTCGGGACACTTTCATTGGCTGCGGTGGCACCCCGGCGATCACTGCAGTCAGCAAAGAGGCTGACACAGGAATGAAAAGAAAAATAAATGAAATAAAAAAAGAAATGCTTCATCAATGAGCTAGCGAGCGAGAGAGAGAGAGAGCGCGAGACAATCAGAGCGGGAGCCTGCATTTGCATATGTGCATAATAGGCCCGTGGTGTTTCACACGCTGTCATTCAAGTAGGTCATTCACATAGAACGCGTGACTGTCCATGAATGACCCTGCTCTTGTACGTGCGTTCTTTTGAATTAAGAGGCTGATTAAGAGACTGACTGAGCTGTTTTGTGTTTGTGTGTGTGTTTGTTTGTTTGTCTGTCTGTGTTGCAGATCAGAATATGGTTGCACATTCCCGCTGTAATGCAGCACATCATCCCTTTTCGCACACACGTAATCAGGTAAGACTCTCGGCATCACTCGCTCTCACGCTCACGCTCACTGGCGTTTGATATCTCCTCTCTCTTCTCTTCTCTCTCCTCTCTTCTCTCTCTTCCTCCACCCCCCTCCCTGGCACTTCTTCTCTTTCTTCTCCCCCTCGCATCTCTCTATCTCTCTCTCTCTCCCTCTCTCTCTCTCTCTCTCTCTCTCTCTCTCTCTCTCTCTCTCTCTCTCTCTTCTTGTCCTGTTCCTGCTCTCTCTGCCTCCCTTTTTTTGCTTCATCCTTCTCTTTTGCCCTTTATTTTCTCTCTCTCTCTCTCTCTTTCTGTCTTTCTTTCTTTGCCCTCATTCATCCTCTTTTCACTTTTCTTTCTTTGTCTCCTCTCTCTTCCTTCCTCCCTCCCTCTCTCCTCCTTCCTTCCTTCCTTCCTTCCTTCCTTCTCTCCCTCTCTTTTCTGCTCTCCTTCCCTCTCTCCTCTCTGCTTGAGCGATCCTCGCCATTCCTCCACACCAGAAGCCCCTCTTCTCCATCTCCCTCCGTCATCTTGTCTCCCCCCCCCCCCCCCCCCCAGTGATCTTGCTCCCCATCTCTCTCACTGTCCTGAAATGCCTCCATTTTACACCGTCCTCGACGCCTCACCTCTGCATAGACATAACGACGTGCATCCCGCGTGCGTTATTTCAGGGCGCTGGCGCTCCCGTAGCTGGTGTGCGGGGGACGTAGAGTTTTAACGGCCGGCTCGGCGGATTTTTCCGTTTTTTTGAAGTCGAGGATACGAGGCGCCGGTCAATTGAATCGCACCTTCCGGCGCTCGCGCTGCGTGAGTTTTTATTGGCGTTGCAGATGTCACGGAGCGCCGTTTTTTTTTAGGGGAAGAGTTTAGAGGCGGACTTGGGCTCGTTTTTTGCCTCAAAGCAGAGTAGCATATGAAAATGATTTGTCACTTCTTATGTAACCTCGTGCCTGAGCCAAGTTTTGGATTTCACACATTCTTTTTTTTCCTTTTCTTTTTTTTTTTCTTCCCGTCTAAATCAAAAATGTGAACGAAAGGGAGGGAGAGGAAGGGCGTGATGTGTTTGAGCTACAGTAATGTTGGCTTGGATTTGTTCGAAGATCTCAATCATTATACCACACACACACACATACACACACACACAGAGCGAGAGGGAGAGACTGTACCACTGCCTCTTGCGATCCACACCGCGTCCGACCAACCAGCATAAACACACATGCTCTCGAGTTGCTAGGAAGAGCATCCCTCACCATGGCAACAGTCGGCACGGCGGCCGCGCGCTCTCCTCACATGACCTCGGCGGAGCCAGACGGCTGGCGGGGGCCGCGGCTCCGATCCTGGTCATATGACCAGCGGAGACAGGATTAGAACAGCACCGTGGGGAGGAGGGGGAGATGGGGTGGGGGGGATTTCTTAAAGGGACAGGACACATAATTCACCCCTCTCTTATACATGTCCTCATTACATTGGAGCACTAGTGGAAATGGAATAGAGTGGAGTTAAATAATAATAACAATATAATGCTCTTCTCGAGTAATGAGTTATTGTAGCAATATAATGTAAATTACGTATTGTTGCACGTTACAAATCTGGTATACGCCTACAACTTGCGTTTAATTAAATATGATTAAGTCCAAATTTCCTATTGTGGAACCAATTTGTTTGCAACCAATTTGCGTGTTTGCAACCATTTTGCTCCCCGTTGCTTTGGATGATTGAGGACATGTTTATGTAGGGCTTGTTGGATAAAATACTAATTGAAGGAATATATAATATTATCATTTATATTATGGATATGTTATTTAGATTCATCCTCAGTAGTGTTAATGATATGATTTGATTATGATTAAAAGGCATAATAATGTTTTATAGTGATTTGGGCTGGGGTGCTCTACATCTGCAAACCTACAGTCACACACACACACACACACACACACACACACACACACACACACACACACACACACACACACCATAATTTCCTAGTTATTAACCGTGGTTTATACATTGATTTTGCTGAATGTCTTCAGCTATGAGGTTAACACATGGGGACGGGCTACACATGGGGCTTCACCTCTTCTCTTCATTCTTCTTCATCATTAAAGCGCAATCTGATTCATTGGGCTATTGGCGTGGTTAATACACGCGAGCGGTGAATTCACGATTTCATTGTTTTTAATTAGCATAAAACACTGTCCTGTGTTTAGTACAGTAATTTCCTGTGTATTAACCGCATTGTGTATAAGCCGCAGGACAGTGTTAAGAGAAACAAAACCATATTAATACCGTATTAACTGTCCCCCGTGTATTAACCTCATAGCTGAAGAAATGTTGCAATTTCAATGTGTCAGCCGCGGCTAATAGAAGGGAAATTACGGTACACGATGCGGCTAATACTCAGGAAATGACTGTTCACACACACACACACACACACACACACACACACACACACACACACACACAGCGCTGAACACCAGCGGAGTGATTGACGGCTTATTCCTCTCTCTCTCTCCCTCTCTCTCTCTCTCTCTTTCTCTCTCTCTCCCTCTCTCTCTCTCTCTCTCTCTCTCTCTCTCTCTCTCTCTCTCTCTCTCTCTCTCTCTCTCTCTCTCTCTCTCTCTCTCTCCCTCCCTCCCTCCCTCCCTCGCTCCTCGTCAGGTATCTGTGCAAGCTGTCGGACCAGGAGCTGCGGCAGAGCGCGGCGCGCAACATGGCCGACCTGATGTGGAGCACGGTGAAGGAGCCGCTGGACAGCGCGCTGTGCTTCGACAAGGAGAGCCTGGACCTGGCCTTCAAGTACTTCATGTCGCCCACGCTCACCATGAGGCTCGCCGGCCTCAGCCAGATCACGGTGAGGGCAGGGGAGGACACACACACACACACACACACACAGAGACACACACACACACAGAGATAGACAGAGAGAGAGACACACACACACACACACACACACACACACAGAGAGACAGAGAGAGAGACACACACACACACACACACACACACACACACACACACACACACAGAGAGACAGAGAGAGAGACACACACACACACACACATTCATAATATGTATTGTATGTATTATGTATATATATGATGTACATACTGTACACACACACAATCCCAGATTGTTATTTTAATAAGTGAGTTAGTCAGTAAATACATTTTTATCAGATATGATGGATAGGATTTAATTCCCCTTTGCAAGTTTTAGGAGAATAATCGGTCCTTTCCTCAATGGACTAGTCTCCACAGACTAATGCGCACACACACACACACACACACACACATGCACAGACCTACCTGCCCACACAGACTCAGTCAAATGTACACTTGATTGCGCTTGCACACACGTACTATAAACCCACGCACATATGTTCTCATTCTCACATGCTCACACACACACACACACACTCTCTCTCTCTCTCTTGCACATGGGTACAAACCCACACACATATGCCCACTCATGCTCTCCCACACACTGACACAAGTACACACTCACACCCTCATTCATACGCACACACACACACACGCACGCACGCACACCGAGCCTAATGCAAAACTCTGTCTCTTTGTTCCTCTCTAGAATCAGCTTCACGCCTTCAACGACGTCTGCAACAACGAGTCGCTGGTGTCGGATACAGAGACGTGAGTCACAGCTGCCCGCACTGCCACCAGCTTTTTTCTCGTGTGTGTGCGCGTGCACACTTTTGAATGACCACACACTTCTCGTGTGTATGTGTGTGCGCGCGCTTTTGAATTACCACACACTTTGTGTGTGTGTGCGCGCATGTGTGTGTGTGTGCACACTTTTGAATGACCACACACTTCTTGTGTTTGTGTGTGCGTGTGTGCGTGCGCTCGCACTTTTGAATGACCGACAGAAAGAGTCACCCGCCCCCCCACTGAAGCCCTTTGACTGTAAAACCGCAGTCACACATTTCCCATTTGAGCCCACACGGCTGAGTCCCGCTGGGTGAAAGGCATTCTGGGAAATGTAGTTTGAGTATAGACCCTTTCAATCTGTTCCTAGAGGGTTTCCTGTTTCTGTATTGAAGCTTTCAAAACCAATTCATACTGTACACTTTGAAATTAAAATGTATTTTAGCATAATGGTCTAAAAAAAAAAAAAAAAAGAATTGCCACCATGTCACCTTCCGCTAAATGTTGTTTTATGTGCCATCAGAAATGCCTTATGTTTGTTTATTCAGTTGTAATGGCCTATGCGTACACATACGTTACAAACTGAGAATGTTAATACTCTGTTAATGAATATTATGCTTATAATAATTAAGAATTAAGCATCATGTACGGGCATTCTGGGAAATGTAAGCAGTGTATGTACTGTATATATTGTGCAACTGCGAGTGTCTGACCCAGGCCTTCACTCTTCTTCATTTGCATCCCAGGTCAATAGCCAAGGAGCTGGCCGACTGGCTTATAAATAACAATGTAGTGGAGCACATATTTGGACCAAATTTGCACATTGAGGTGAGTCATCTCTCCGTGTGTGTGTGTGTGTGTGTGTGTGTGTGTGTGTGTGTGTTCCTTCAATTCCTTGCTTAGCCCCAAAAGACCATTCTTGTTTTTTAATGTTCTACTTGGTGTGTTGGAGTTTTGAAAAATGAAAGCCTCTATCCACTTATGAACAACAGTGATCATCAAGCAAAACAAAATGGCATCTCTGAGATGTACTATTTCTTATGTCTTTATATCACACTTGCATGACTAGTTTGAGCTCCACAACCAAGACCAATTCCTTGTTTGCAAAACACCTACTTGGCAAGAAACCTGTCCCTGATTCTGATCTGTGTATTAGCTCTTTATATTCACCCTCCTACCCCCTCTCCCTCTCTTTTACTCAATTCTCTGTCTCTCTCTCTTTCTCTCTCTCTCTCTCTCATGTTTTACTCCCTCGTCACTCCTGCAGATCATCAAGCAGTGCCAAGTGATCCTGAACTTTCTGGCTGCGGAGGGTCGTCTCAGCACCCAGCACGTGGACTGCATCTGGGCCGGCGCTCAGGTACGACCCCCCCCTCCCCCCCACACACACACACACACACACACACACACACACACACACACACACACACACACACACCACCAGCCCCAGGTCTCACACGCATTAATCAGAGTCTGTGTGAGATGTCCAGTATCAGCACTTACGTAGAAGTATCTTCATGATGCTCATCTTGGTCATATGTATGCACAGAGGTGCACACACACCTTCTGAAATTACAGGAAAAATGAGTATAATGTCACTCTGACTTAAAAAAACAAAACAAAACAAAAAAAGTCTTGATTTGATATCAATTTGTCTGTTTGTTTTCCCAGCTGAAGCACTGCAGCCGGTACGTCCACGACCTGTTCCCCTCCCTCATTAAGAACCTGGACCCAGTGCCCCTCAGGCACGTGCTCAACCTGGTGTCTGGACTGCACCCCAGCGCACACACAGAACAGGTAAACACGCACACACGCGCGCACACGCGCACACACACACACACTTTCTCTCACATACGCGCCAGACACTACACACACACACACACACGTCAGACAGCACACACTCAATTAAACATTTACAGTATCCCACAGACACACACACACACACGCTCACACTCACACACCACATCGTATATGCACATCAGATACTTACCCCCCCCACACTCTCTCTTTATCTCTTTACTTACCTAGACACACATTCACACAGATGTTTTTTGCAGTTTTTCTATTTCTTAAAAGTTCTGTGCATAGTTATTTTTTTTTCCTCACATACTTTCAGAACACAGTGTGAACTTCACCCTTACCCCCATGTTCCTGTGTGTGTGTGTGTGTGTGTGTATGTGTATGTGTGTGTGTGTGTGTGTGTGTGTGTGTGTCCTGCAGACTCTGTACTTGGCCTCCATGCTGATCAAGGCCCTGTGGAACAACGCCCTGGCGGCCAAGGCCCAGCTCTCCAAGCAGAGCTCCTTCGCATCGCTGCTCAACACCAACCTCCCCATGGGCAACAAGAAGGGTGAGTGGGGAACACACTGTCCTGTCTGTCTGTCTGTCTGTGTTGGCCTAAACGTGGTGTGTGTGTGTGTCTGTCTGATGTTTACAAAGGTGAGTGAATATGTAGGTGTATGTTTGTTATTCAGTGTATTTGTGTCATGATGTATGTGTGTATGATCGTGGCTGCTAAGATTCGTATACACACTCTGTCTATGTGTAGGTCTTTTAAACCGTCTCGTGGGAAACTGTCGTGTCCTTGAATAGTCTTACTGCTGTTGAACACTGATAGTGAAGTGAGGAAGTGACGTCTGTGGTTTTTTTTTTTTTTTTAATTACCCAGGATCCCCTGCAGCGAGCCCCGAGAGCAGCGACAACAGCGACACGCACCACAGCGGCGGCAGCGACCTGGAGATGGACGAGCAGATCATGAGCGGCAGCAAGAGGGGCCAGCAGAGGCTGTCTGACACGGAGGTAGGGGTGTAGCACACACACACACACACACACACACACACACACATAGGTATTAGTGTAAAACACATACACACACAAACACACAAGTAAGGATGTAGAACACACACACACTACGCGCAGAGCATTTTTACATGGCCATGTGTTGAACAGACATAAACATACAAAGGCATGTGTTTCACAGACTCAAACACAAATGCAGACAAACACAGATATATACACACAGACACACAGATGCACACAAAAACAGATGCACACGCGGACACAAACAGATGCACACAAACACAGATACACTGAGACACAGACACACACAGATCCACACAGACAGAGACAGACACAAACGCAGACACGTACCCTCTCCCTCCCCCACACATCATCATGACAAGGTCATTCACCACAGAAGCCAGAGAACTGTGTTTATATAAACATGAAGTGTTCTAGGAGGGTTCAGACAGTTACATTTTGGTTCATCTCCTTTTTTACTCTTTCTCCTGCCCCCACCGAACACACACACACACACACACACCTCTCCCTGAACGGAGTCACTTTCACTTTATTGATCAACATTGATCTATGAAATAATTTGAATGTTTAAAAACATTTCAAATGTTTTTTTTCGCTCTCTTTCTCTCTCTGCCTCTATTTCTTTCTCATCTTTCTTTACCTCCTTCTTTTGTACTACCCCACTATTTCTCTCTCTCTCTCTCTCTCTCTCTCTCTCTCTCTCTCTCTCTCTTGTACTCCCTCACTCATATTCATTCTCTCTCTCTCTCTCTCTCTCTCTCTCTCTTGTACTCCCTCACTCACTTACTCATATTCATTCTCTCTCTCTCTCTCTCTCTCTCTCTCTCTCTCTCTCTCTCTCTCTCTCTCTCTCTCTCTCTCTTGTACTCCCTCACTCACTTACTCATATTCATTCTCTCTCTCTCTCTCTCTCTCTCTCTCCCCCTCCCTCCCTCCCTCCCTCCCTCCTCCCCCGCTCCAGGAGTCTCTGCAGGGCAGCTCGGACGAGACGGCCAACAGCGGCGAGGAGGGCAGCAGCGGGCCGGACAGCAGCAGCGGCCGCTCCGAGGCCTCCAGCAACGAGGAGGCGGGCTCCAGCCGCGCCAGCCAATCGGCCGGCAGCCCGGGCTCCGAGCTGCACTCGGACGACATGGCCGACAGCGAGGCGCTCAAGGAAGAGGAGGAGGAGGAGGAGGAAGACGAGGAGGACGACGACGACGACGAAGAAGACGACGAAGAGGACGATGACGACGAGGAGGAGGAGACGACGACGACGACAACGACGACTGTGACGACAACGGCGAGGCCCGGCGGTTTGTCGTCGGTGGTCGCCGCGACGACGGACGGAGGGCCGCAGAAGGAGACGCGAGAAGCCCCGGCGGCGGCGGTCGCGTCCACGTCGGCGTCGTCTTCGTCCGAACTGAGGAAGAGGAAGGCGGGCGAGCCGCTGGGCGAGATCCAGCCCCCGCCCGAGCGCCCCGGCATGGGAGCGGGCATCGGCACGGCAACCACCAGCGGCGGCCTGGCATCCATCTCCTCCTCCGCCGCCGCCCTCCCCGGCCCTGCGCCGGCCAAAACCAAACCCCTCCCCTTCACCTCTGACCCCTCCTCCTCCACCACGGTCTCCGTCATGGCCGCCGCAGTGGCCTCCACCTCCTCCTCCTCCGCTGCTACTGCGGTGGCCTCGTCCTCCATGAGGATGCTGGACCCCTGCACCTCCTCTTCGTCCTCCTCCTCCACGTGCTTGGACCCCATGGCTGAGCATCAGCAGCATCAGCAACAGCAGCAGCAGCATCAGCACCACCAACAACAACAACAACAGCAGCAGCAACAACAACAACAGCAACAACTACAACAACAACAGCAACATCAGCAGCATCAGGCTCAGCAGCTGGCTCCACAGCAGCAGCCCCAGCCACAGACGTCCCAGCAGCAGCAGCAGCAGCAGGGCCCGCTGGGTCCAGAGATGGGCCCCCTGCACGGGCCCCAGGCTCCCGGTCCCGGTCCGCAAGGTCCGGGTCACCAGGACGGGCCGGGCTGCCTGCCGCACCCGCGCGCCGGCGACTTCCTGGGCGAGGCCATGGGCAACGAGCTGTTCAACTGCCGCCGCTTCATCAACCCCCAGCACCACCATCACCACCACCACCACCATCACCACCACCACCACCACGAGGGGTGAGACATGCGCTGCCGTCTTTCTTGGGGTCTTTGTTGTACCTCTCTGATTTGTTTTTTTTTTTAAGTCATTTATTTCGTTATTTATTTATTTTTTATTTCTTGAGTGATTGTGTTTCTTGAGTGATTACCTCAGGGGCGTTGATTCCAGAATGTAGCAAGTGTAATGGATGCCAGCTAGCTTAGCTCTGCGTGTAGTAAACAGAACAGTTTTAGTAAACCTCACTCCCCCGACACCTCAAGAGCGCTGCTGGCATGTAAGCTAGTAGCCTGGGCTTTTAGCCGGATTGTTAGCGCGCTCCACTCCCGATCCGAGGTGCTGCTGTCAGGGTTCATACGTTTTTAAAAAAACTGGAAAAGTTATGGAATTTGAAAATGCCAATTTCCAGGCCTGGAAAGGTTTTGGAAAACAAAAAACACCCCAAAAGTTTTGGAAAAGTCATGGAAATTTGCTTCATCCAATTCAACTCAGAAACGTATCTCATTTGGGCAGGTCATGTCTCACACTTCCGTCACAACCGATTGGCAAATTTTTACGTTTTGAGAGCATTCCTTCTAGGTAACCATCCCGTTATCTCACGCGTCATATCTATTATTAATGTAGCACTAGTTGATGTGAGGTTTTGAGAAATAGAAGGCCATGGAAATTTGTGAAAAAATCATGGAAAAGTCATGGAAATTCTCTGGTGGAATTGTGTATGAACCCTGTGCTGTTTCGTGGGTTCGAGTCCGGCTTGTGAAGGGCTGGACCGCTGTGGTTCAACACAACGCAGGTTACACAAGTCCCTGTAGATCCCTTTGGATAAGAGCCTCATCTCTCCTCAAGAGAGCAGCCTTGAAGTCCTTTATGCTTCCCCCTGCTGCACAGACAGGTTTTGCTCTCCATGGTGGAGTGTTATGTAGATTGATGACAGTGTGCTATACAGTTTTATCATAAAGTTAAAAAGACCTTTGATTAGAATAATGCATCGATTAAAACAAATGATATACTTTTTCAAAGTCAGATGTGACAAAGGAGTTAGTGTATAGGGAACATTTTGTAACACTTATGCCGAAAGTATGGTTATTTATTTTTCATAGAATCCTTTGGCTGAAGTGTAAAGTTCCAAATAAGACTCTTGCCGGACCCCTTGTCTAACCTTTGACCCCTCTGTGCAGTCACGTGATGGAGGACATGCTCAGTGCGGACGACGTGAGCTGCAGCAGCTCGCAGGTGAGCGCCAAGTCGGAGAAGAACATGGCGGACTTTGACGGCGAGGAGTCGGGCTGCGAGGAGGAGCTGGTGCAGATCAACTCGCACGCCGAGCTCAGCTCGCACCTGCAGCAGCACCTGCCCAACCTGGCCTCCATCTACCACGAGCACCTGGTGCAAGGTACACACACACACACACACACACACACACCCCATCACACACTCAAACACACACACACACACACACACACACACACACACACACACGCCATCACACACTCAAACACACACGGATGAGCAGTTATCCTTACACTCACACACACATACACACTCACTCACAAGCAATTACTCTTACACACATTCGCAAGCAATTACACACACACACACATGCACACACACAAGCAATTACTCTTATACAAGCAATTATACATGAGTGGAACTGCACCTGCTTGCAAGCTCACTTTTCCTCCAATACAGACAGACGCACACACACATAGAGAGAGAGACACACACACACAGACACACACACGAGCAACTACATCTACACGCACGTATACACAAGCAAGCAATATTACACAAGTAGATTTGTACATTCTTGCTCACTTCTCCGACAAACAAATAAACATGTGAAGACAAACACACACACGCTTATGCATTCTTGGTTGTTTACACACACACACACACACGCACACATGCGCACACACACACACACACACACACACAAAAACAGTTACCCACGCATGTCCTCATGCAGGCATTGTAAACCCAGTGGATGAAAGTGGTCACTGCATAGGAGGAGTTAAATCATAGCAGAGCTGTTCACTTGCGTCCGCATCTGTAATTTTCCACTCCAGGCCTGCTGCAGTGCCGAATGCCGAGCGGCGTCGGTCGGTCTGATTGTAGCCTGTTCTGCTCTGACGCCTCCGGCTCTGTTTGTCCCTCAGGCCCTTCCGTTCACAAGCACCAGTATTCCAGCCACGCCGTCACCGACATCAACCTGGACAACGTGTGCAAGAAAGGCAACACGCTGCTGTGGGACCTGGTGCAGGACGAGGATGCGGTAAACACACACACACACGTAAACACACACACACACACACACACACGCAGAGAGTTAAACGATACACACACGGAGTTAAACAATACGCTCGTAGTTAAGCAATACACACCCAAACACACACACAACTCATTGAATTAAACGATGCACACATACACACAGACAGACACAAGGTAGGCAAATTGAATGTCTGGGATACCTGGGATATGCAAAACGACACACACACACACACACACACACACACACACACACACACACACACACACACAGTCAAATGCATAGTGTGAAGGTTTTGCTGCACATTTTCACCCTCAAGGCAAGATAAAAACTTTCTCTTGTCTGCATTAGAGATGTTTTTTCTTTTTCAAAAAAAAGAACAGAAAAAACATAAAAATGAGAGAAAACCAGACACAGCAACCCCTCTGACGCAGTGTTCTGTTGTTTCCATGGCGACTCAGATCCACCTATCGGAGGGCCTGATCGGCGAGGCGGAGAAGCTGCTGTGTTCGCTGGTGTGCTGGTTCACCGACCGTCAGATCCGCATGCGCTTCATCGAGGGCTGCCTGGAGAACCTCGCCAACCACCGGTGAGTCACCCGGGAGACGTGCCTCGCCTCGCCGCGCGGCTAAACGCCATCCCATAATGTCACGCCCCGGCAGCCACGTGGTTTTGAAACAAAAGTCTCCAAACTTGTCGTGTGTGTGTGTGTGTGTGTGTGTGTGTGTGTGTGTGTGTGTGTGTGTGTGTGTGTGTGTGTGTGTGTGTGTGTGTGTGTGTGTGTGTGTGTGTGTGTGTGTGTGTGTGTGTGTGTGTGTGTGTGTGTGTGTGTGTGTGTGTGTGTGTGTGTGTGTGTGTGCGCGCGCGCGCGCACGGTTTTCGTTGACTCCTGGAGTGTTTGCATCATATTTACATCTGGTTAAAGAGAAAACTATGCAGGTTTGGCCATTTCGTCGCCGTTTTCTCGTTTAACGTGTGCAGGTTTCTCTGCAGAGCTTCCCCGACAGCTTTAGCGGGTATATTTTACAACACTCCTCAATCGGTCAGTCTGCCTTCTCATGAGCACGATCGCTAGGCTTACGAGACTTTCTGTTTGTCAGTGCACCATTCCAATGACTCTGAAGCTGTTCAGTTAAGGTAAATTAAGCAAAAAAAACCTGCGTAGTTCCCCTTTAAGTCGCAGACTCCTTTTCACCTGAAGCTATTTGGAGTAGAGCTCTGGTTTAAGCCTGAGCAGGATATGAGCTCCCAGTGGCTGCAGTCCATTACCCTTGGTATAGCTGGCCAAGGCAAGCGCTAATAAAAATGAAAGAAATTCATTGCATTGCATATTATTGCACGTCTTTAAAACGTTTGATTACGTTATAACTCCATTGTTTACCGTAATTTCCCGACTATTAGCCGTGGCTTATACATTGATTTTGCTCAATTTCTTCAGTTGTGAGGTTAATACAAGGAGGCAGTTAATATGGTTATGTTTCTTTTAACTTGCATATAACACTGTCCTGCGGCTTATACTCAATGCGGCTTATATGAGGGAAATTACTGTAGATGGTATTGAATGTCAAGAAAGTGGCTGCAGTCCATTACCCTTGGTGTGGCTGGCCAAGGCAAGCGCCAATAAAAAGTAATGTGAAAGAAAGTCATTGCATTGCATATTATTGCACGTCTTTAAAACGTTTTGTTACATTATAACGCCATTGTTTAGATGGTATTGAATGTCAAATAATTGGCGATCTATAATGATTTCATTACATGGCAAAGACTTTTCTGTGATATTCACTCAGCACCGTGAGGCATTGCATATTATTGCGTATCTTTTTGAAACGTTTTGTTCAATTATAACACCATCGTTTAGACAGTAAACGTCAATGTCAAGAGATGTTAAGAGACGTCAAGAAATCATCTTTAACGATGATTTTTATTACATAGCAAAGACTTTTCTGTGATATTCATTCAGCGCTGCCTGTGAGGCATAGATGTTTTGGCATTCCATGATGCACCATCGCCCAGCAACACAGCTTCCATCCCATAATACGGTTTGCTATGATACACCATCGTGCCATCCCTGGATCGCTCGCCCTGATTTCTCCCACACACCGCTTTAAGAGCCAGCCGGTATGAGTCATCTCGCGTCTCATCTCGCCCAGCAACACGGCTTCCATCCCATAATGCCGCCATCCCCCGTACCGTAGTGTGTTTCTGTCAAAGAGATTTTGACTGTCATAACGACGTCCTCCAAGGTTGTCGGGACTAAATTCACTCTTGTACAGCTGTGACCTTCAGCACTGCTCTGTTATCAACACCCCATCCCTCTCTCTCTCTCACATACACACACACACACACACACACACACACACACAGACACACACACAGACACACACACACACACACCAGTCTGCGGTTTGCTATGAGCACCCACTCCAAAGCATGGCGGTCTCATTCTCCATGATCTGCTCTGCTGTGTTTATGCTCCAGTGAAGGGTTACGATGGAGTCTTTTATTGCGTCGTGCCACCGAAAGTTCCCCCGACTTCAGTTGTTTCGCTGGTTTTAACAACGACCTTCATACTCTGCATGTGCATCCCATAATAGAGTTACCCCTATTTATATTTCAGCAAGGGTCATGAGTTTTTATTAGAGCCTGCATCTTTCCATCGGAAGTTCCTGACTTTTAGAAACAGTCTTGCTGGTTCCACCATGACCTTCATACTTAGTCTGCATTAGTCCTTGGCATGCAATAAAAAAATAAAAAAAAAGCCAAAGAATTATATAAAATAGGCTTTGGCAATGAGTCGGCATCAATCGCTGGCACATAATAAAATTAAATAGATAAATAAATAAGTAAATGAATAATTGAAAAGTTCTGGTGCTTTAATGTGCCGGTCGGCGATGAGTCAGACGCAGATGGTTCCTCCCGGATGCCCCCAGCCCTACGCCTCCCCTTTAATGTTCCGCCGCCTCGGTGATTATTATAGGATGTTGTAAAGGGGGCAGGGTTCTAGAGAGAGTTTTAGGGCTGTGTGTGTTTCTGTTTCCCAGAGGCATGGTGTCCTTGTGGGAATATCTCACAAAAGATGCAGGGTGGCAGGTCTTTCAAGGTCTCGTAATGCAGAGTCATGATTTTACAATGTGCAGCCAGCACACAAGTGGAGGTCTCTGTGTGTACAGTGTTATTGTCACATTTTTTGGAATAGCGCAAACATTTATAATCCACCACCACCATTATTTCCTTCCCTGTTATTCATATTATTAAACGTTTCCTGTCAATCATTTATTGCTTGCTTTGGACAAAAGCATCAGTTCCTCTGGTTTCTGGTCCATTTGGTCTGTAGTGTAGCGTTATAGACGCCAGTCCTGGGGTGGGCTTTATACGAGGACAGACAGGGGAGTATGGGGAGGAGAGCTGTTAAACACAATGCAATGAATTTCTGCCCCCATGGCGTTTGTGTTAAACAATATGGACTTGTATTATCAAATAAACTTAGAATTGAAGAAGCCATTGCATTTTTTGCAAACTCTGAGCAAATTCCGAGACGGTGCGGCAATCGTTTTCCTGGATTATGTCTGATTTCTGATTTGGCACTGGATGACCAGACTGTGACGAAACAAACAACAACAACAAAAGCAATTAGCGCTCCGAGCTGACTTTTGTGTGTTTGTTTGTGTGTGTGTGTGTGTGTGTGCGCACGCGCGCCTCTTTTTGTCTTCTCTCTCAGGTCGGTGGTGGTCTCCTTGCGTCTGCTGCCCAAGCTGTTTGGGACGTTTCAACAATTTGGCTCCAGCTACGACACCCACTGGATCACCATGTGAGTTCAAATGACCACTTCAAGATTCATGCCCGTCCTAAATATATGCAAAACATTATTATTCTACAGTATTCAAGGAAAATGATTTAGCGGGTTTCGTAATGTCTTTTTTTTTTTTTTTTTTTGATTTATACAATAAGTACCAATAACGGGTTTAACGCTGTAAATGTCTAGATGTCTTCAAGGTAGCAGCTAATGATGAAGTAAGAGACTTTATCAGCTGTAGTTGGTAGATAATAGAATGATTCATTAATGATTATATAATGCGGATTATTCTATCCTGCTGGCTGTTCCGTAGGTATAGCACTGCAGTGGTAATTAAAGTATTACACTTTTATATTGATTAGCACTGTGGGTTAGTAGGAGGTGTCAGTGCATTAATGTGTGTGTGTGTGTGTGTGTGTGTGTGTGTGTGTGTGTGTGTGTGTGTGTGTGTGTGTGACAGGTGGGCAGAGAAGGAGCTGCACATGATGAAGTTGTTCTTTGAGAACCTGTTGCACTACATCCAGGAAGTGAGGGAGAAACGGCACAAGTTTGCACTGTGAGTACTGCGCTCTCCTCTCCTCTCCGCTTTTCCTCTCCTCTCCGCTTTTCCTCTCCTCTCCTCTCCTCTCCTCTCCTCTCCCCTCCCCTCCCCTCCATGCCACCTGTGCCCTGTGCTGAGGAGATGCTCGTGATTCTAATGTTTGTATTGTAGGGTGTAGTAGTGCTTTCCGTATGTAGTGTATCCTGTTGTGGTTTGTGGTCGCACACCTTCTCTATTTGATGTCTTCCTGTTACTCACTTCCTGTTTCTCACCTCTTTTGTGTGTGTGTGTGTGTGTGTGTGTGTGTGTGTGCCACAGGTACAGCCACAGTGCGGAGGTGCAGGTGCGTCTGCAGTTCCTCACGTGTGTATTCTCTACGCTGGGCTCCCCAGACCACTTCAGTAAGTCACCGCACTGCAGCACACACTCCTGCCCCATCAGTCTCCTCTCTCTTTACCAGAGTTACACACTCCTGCCCCATCAGTCTCCTCTCACTCTCTCTCTATCTCTCTCTCTCTCTCTCTCTCTCTCTCTCTCTTCTCTCTCTCTCTCTCTCTCTCTCTCTCTCTCTCTCTCTATCTATCTATCTATCTATCTATCTATCTATCTATCTATCTCTCTCTCTCTCTCTCTCTCTCTCTCTGAGTTACACACAGCAGTAATCCACACTGTTCTCATTATGATGTGAGGCATACTATTTTCAATTGATACATAGACACTATTTCCATTACATATACACGTTTCCATAACACCATTTGAAGTCCAATAATAATTCATTTTAATTAGTTTAATTAATAGTACTTCAGTTTTAATGAATCAATGTTCATACTCATTTGAATAAAGAATAACAATATATAACACGCTTTGATACACATGATTGAGTCATGTTTATCCCCAATCTGAGAGCAAACTAGCAAACAAGAATTGCAAAGATCACTGAATGTCCCAAACTGTCGTGCCCTTTGCCCTAACGCTCTGTGTGTCCCTCCTGGCTCTCCGTCTGGGCAGGGCTGAGCTTGGAGCAGGTGGACATCCTGTGGCACTGTCTGGTGGAGGACTCGGAGTGCTACGACGACGCCCTGCACTGGTTCCTCAACCAGGTGCGCAGCAAAGACCAGCACGCCATGGGCATGGAGACCTACAAGCACCTCTTCCTGGAGAAGGTAACCGCACAGACCGCGGCAAGCACAAATCATACACTTTAGAGCGGACATCAGGAGGTGTGTGTGTGATAGAGTGTGGGACTATTACTTACTCAGTTGGCGTAATTACTTCTCTCTCTGTCTCTCCATCCCTCCTCCTCTCTCCCTCTTTGTTTTTGTTTGTTTGTTTGTTTCTTTCTTTCTGACTTTCTTCCTTTCTTTCTCTCCCTCTTTCTCTCTCTCTATCCCTGTCCTCTCTCTCTCTCTCTCTCTCTCTCTCTCTCTCTCTCTCTCTCTCTCTCTCTCTCTCCCCCATGTAGATGCCCAAGCTGAAGCCGGAGACCATCAGCATGACCGGTCTAAACCTGTTCCAGCACCTTTGCAATCTGGCCCGCCTGGCCACCAGCACCTACGACAGCGGGCCCAACTGCGAGGTGAGGGACCCCGGTAATAGTGTATCTGCTGTAAGGGGGGACCCCGGTAATAGTGTATCTGCTGTAAGGGGGGACCCCGGTATTAGTGTATCTGCTGTAAGGGGGGACCCAAGTAATAGTGTGCCTGCTGTAAGGGGGGACCCCAGTAATGGTGTGCCTGCTGTAAGGGGGGACCCCAGTAATAGTGTATCTGCTGTAATGGAGGACCCCGGTAATAGTGTATCTGCTGTAAGGGGGGACCCCGGTATTAGTGTATCTGCTGTAATGGAGGACCCCGGTAATAGTGTATCTGCTGTAAGGGGGGACCCCGGTATTAGTGTATCTGCTGTAATTGAGGACCCCGGTAATAGTGTATCTGCTGTAATTGAGGACCCCGGTAATAGTGTATCTGCTGTAAGGGGGGACCCCGGTATTAGTGTATCTGCTGTAATTGAGGACCCCGGTAATAGTGTATCTGCTGTAATTGAGGACCCCGGTAATAGTGTATCTGCTGTAAGGGGGGACCCCGGTATTAGTGTATCTGCTGTAATTGAGGACCCCGGTAATAGTGTATCTGCTGTAAGGGGGGACCCCGGTAATAGTGTATCTGCTGTAAGGGGGGACCCCGGTATTAGTGTATCTGCTGTAATTGAGGACCCCGGTAATAGTGTATCTGCTGTAAGGGGGGACCCCGGTATTAGTGTATCTGCTGTAATTGAGGACCCCGGTAATAGTGTATCTGCTGTAAGGGGGGACCCCGGTATTAGTGTATCTGCTGTAAGGGGGGACCCCGGTGTTAGTGTATCTGCTGTAAGGGGGGACCCCGGTGTTAGTGTATCTGCTGTAAGGGGGGACCCCGGTATTAGTGTATCTGCTGTAAGGGGGGACCCCGGTATTAGTCTATCTGCTGTAATTGAGGACCCCGGTAATAGTGTATCTGCTGTAAGGGGGGACCCCGGTATTAGTGTATCTGCTGTAAGGGGGGACCCCGGTATTAGTGTATCTGCTGTAAGGGGGGACCCCGGTATTAGTGTATCTGCTGTAATTGAGGACCCCGGTAATAGTGTATCTGCTGTAAGGGGGGACCCCGGTAATAGTGTATCTGCTGTAAGGGGGGACCCCGGTATTAGTGTATCTGCTGTAATTGAGGACCCCGGTAATAGTGTATCTGCTGTAAGGGGGGACCCCGGTATTAAGGCCTATTCGGACGGGATTAGTTTTATGGGGTGACATCAGGTAAAGTAATAATTACCAGGTAATGTAGTCCCGTCCGGACGCGCCATGTCAGTAAACATAACGGAGTATGTCGGTGACATTTACAGACACTTTTACCTTCCGTAAAACGTTCCGGAGAAATTACCTTAGGTAATATTAATCCCGTGCGAACGCGACCCTCTGTAAAGATGTCTGTAGGCTAATATTTCGTCACATCCTGATTGGAAAACAATTCCACCATAGTCTGAATGAAAACATGACATTTGTAGCTCCTAATAGGACGTTAGCTAGTTTGCCTATTAGCTTGATATTGTTAGCCATTTCAAACTACTTATGGCATAACATAAAGCTAACGTTTGCTAGTTTAACCAACTTGTAGTCTTTCAAATCTGAAAATGCCGCACGTACCTGACGCAAAGTATCACGTGCACAGCGACGAAGATGTGACGGCAGAACGTAAACGTAGTTACTCCTCCCATGTCAAGTAAAATGACAGAGATGTCTAGTCCCGTCCGAATTGGACATTTATATTACAGAGGTCATATGATAAACCTGCATTACTGTACGTCCCCCCATAAAACTAATCCCGTCCGAATAGGCCTTTAGTGTATCTGCTGTAAGGGGGGACCCCGGTATTAGTGTATCTGCTGTAATTGAGGACCCCGGTAATAGTGTATCTGCTGTAAGGGGGGACCCCGGTGTTAGTGTATCTGCTGTAAGGGGGGACCCCGGTAATAGTGTATCTGCTGTAAGGGGGGACCCCGGTATTAGTGTATCTGCTGTAAGGGGAGACCCCGGTAATAGTGTATCTGCTGTAAGGGGGGACCCCTTTGATTGATTTAGCTGACACTTTTATCCAATGTGAATGTGTGCATGTTTTAGTTCCATGTCATTTCTTTTATTGTAATGGCACTGATGCATGTATCTTTTTTCCCCATAACCCCCCTCTCTCTCAGCTGTGTGGCATGGACCAGCTGTGGGGCATCGCCCTGAGAGCCCAGTCTGCGGACATCAGCCGCGCCGCCATCCAGTACATCAACTCCTACTACATCAACGGTCAGTGCACACACCACCCCCACCCCCCCCCCCCCCACACACACACGCTGCAGCTGCCCTTATCTGTCCTCCTCTGGCCGCGTATCTCAACTGTGAACTATAACCGTTAGCCGTTAGCCATACCACTCAACTGTCAACTGTGGAGATATGGATAACATATACAGGGTCATACGATATGTGGGTGTTGTCGTCTTGCGGGTTTTGCAGTTATGCTCCTTTTAATGCATTAATTTGTTGGGGTTAAGAGAGTGTGTGTTTGTGTGTGTGTCTGTGTAAAAGGACGATGAGTTTTATAAGGCTCTTTGTAGTTTTGATGAAGCCTGTGTATGGCTCAACAGTTTCTAGTGTGTGTGTGTGTGTGTGTGTGTGATGCTACACCAAACATGCATACTTATATAATATAAAGTTATAAATGTTGTATTAAATCTTATGAAATATTTTGAGGGATGTTTTAATTGGGCAATTGATATTACTTTCATATGAATGGAAGCGCTCTCGTGTGTTAAAACCACTGTGTGTGTGTGTGTGTGTACCTGGTGCAGGTAAGGCAGGGCTGGAGAAGGAGCAGGAGTTCATCAGTAAGTGCATGGAGTCTCTGCTCATGGCCTCGGCCAACCTGGAGAAGGACGCCCAGTCCAGTCTCACCGTCATCGAGCGGGGCCTGCTCATGCTCAAGACTCACCTGGAGGCCTTCAGACGCAGGTACAGTGTGCACACACACACACACACACACACATGCCCAGACACATGCACACACACACACACACGTGCACACACACTCACATGAATTAGTTGGATTAGTTGGATGGACACAGAGATTTATACATGCACTGCACACACACACACACAAAAACATGCACAGTGCACACGCACACACACACACACACACACACACAGACCATGAATACAAGTTCCACAGAGGCATCGGAGACACAAAAAATAAAACCACAACCCTTAAAAAAAAAAAAAAAAAACACAAGAAAAGAAGACCTTGTTAGAGGCCATTCAGATGCAGACATGCTCGTGTCCCAACCCAGTGTGTAATCTTGTCATGTGTGCCCTCTGGTCTCCTCCAGGTTTGCGTACCACCTGAGGCAGTGGCAGATCGAGGGCACGGGCATCAGCAGCCACCTGAAGGCCCTGAGCGAGAAGCAGTCGCTGCCGCTCCGCATCGTGTGCCAGCCTGCCGGTCTCCCCGACAAGGTACGCCAACGGCCACGCCACCGGCCTCACCTTCACCTTCACCTTCATCCTTAATATTGTAATATTTCAGCTAACTAGCATTAGCGACAGTCATAAGTGTGTGTGTGTGTGTGTGTGTCCAGATGACGATAGAGATGTACTCTTCGTCCTTTCTCCTCCTCTTCCTCCCTAATATTTGAGCTAGCTAGCATTAGCGACAGTCGTAATAAGTGTGTGTGTGTGTGTGTGTGTCCAGATGACTATAGAGATGTACCCGAGTGACCAGGTTGCGGACCTGAGGGCGGAGGTCACCCACTGGTACGAGAACCTGCAGAAGGAGCAGATGAACCAGCAGGCCCAGCTGCAGGAGTTCGGACAGACCAGCCGCCAGACCGGAGACTTCCCAGGTGGTGAGTGTGGGCTCCTTGGGAACTGCTACTCCTAGATTGTCATAATGTTTGATATGTTCACATACCGGTATTTGTTTATTTTTTATACCATGTATCTAGAATCTATCAAATGTATTTTTTGGGTTGTATGTTTAAAATGTTTTGGCGTGCGTTGATGCAGGAGGTCTAATGGGTCCAGTGCGGATGATCTCATCTGGTCATGAGCTGACCACAGACTACGATGAGAAAACACTGCACGAGTTGGGCTTCAAAGACATGCAGGTAAGAAACACACGCACACACGCACACACGCGCACACGCGCACACGCGCACACGCGCACACGCGCACACGCGCACACGCGCACACACACACACACACACACACACACACACACAGAGACACGTGCGCAAAGATTATGCACATCTTTAGAAACTGTTTTATGAGGAGTCATAAAGAAAGTGAAGTTAAAATGAGAAGCCCTTCATCTGAAAGTGGCTACTAGACGAGTTTTGCATGTCCATAGACTAAGTTCATGGGAGGCTTTGAACTCCCCCAATTCAAAACATTCTCTTTCTCTCTCCCTCTCTGTATCTCTCTCTCTGTCTGTATCCCCCCTCTCTGTCCATATCTCCCCTCTCTCTCTCTCTCTCTCTCTCTCTCTCTCTCTCTCTCTCCCCCCCTCCCCCCCTCCCCCAGATGGTGTTTGTGTCTCTGGGCGCTCCGCGGCGGGAGCGTAAGGGCGAGGGCGTGCAGCTGCCGGCCTCGTGCCTGCCGCCGCCGCAGAAGGAGCACATCCCCATGCTGCTGCTGCTGCAGGAGCCGCACCTCACCACGCTCTTCGACCTGCTGGAGACGCTCGCCTGCTTCAAACCGCCCAGCCCCGACCGCGCCCTCGACAGCGCCGAGGTATGATGATGATGATGATGATGATGATGATGATGATGATGATGATGATGATGATGATGATGATGATGATGATGATGATGATGATGATGATGATGATGATGATGATGATGATGATGATGATGATGATGAAGACTCAGGATTGTAGTAGTTGGGAGATGATGGTGATCGTGTTGGTGGTGGTGGTGGTGGTGGTGGTGGTGATGATGATGATGATGATGATGATGATGATGATGATGATGATGATGATGAAGACTTAGGACTGCCCAGGCCTGACTTGGAGAGAGTTGAAAGTTGCTGGGCGATTGTCCAAATGATGTGCCAGAATCGGTCAAACGAGTGAATAAAATGCCTCTCGGATAGAAAGAGAATGAGATCAGAAAGTAATACTTTTTTACTTTAAATTGAAGTTGTACATAATTGAAGCAAAAGCTATAACAAGGTGACCAAATGTCCCTCTATGCCTACTGTAGCAGCGTGTGTAAATGTAAATCCTTTATAGTGTTTCTGCGCCCCCTGGCTTTCAAAGTGCGTTTTAAAGGGCCGCGCGCTCCACTCTACACCGTTAACCTAAAAAAACGACTCCTGCAGCGAGTCACGTGCCGGTCGTGACCCGCCCGTCGAGGTCACGCCGCGTCGCGTCGGGTCGTTTCCGCTCGCAGTGGGGGCGGTCGTTGTCGGCGAGGGTGGAAGTGGTTAGCGGTACGGCTCATTGAGCATGAAGGTGCCCCCCCCCTCCCCATCCGCCACCCCTCCTCCGTCCCCATTGTCACAGTAAGACCGAAACTACACTGAGGTTTACGTGAGGACGTGCACGTCTTCAAAAACCCACGCGTGCGGCTTTAACGCCTCGACTCGTCTCCCTCGTTCGTATGGCTTTGTCTTCTGCGCTCACGCTGAACACTGAACTGTTCATTGAGAGAATTGTCAGTGCACTGCTTTTCACTGAAGCTTTGTGAAGGGAAAGGGGAACAAAAAAATCCACTCTTGATGCAAGCCTCCATCACACATCTCTGTATGAATATCATTGTTAAGATGTTTTAATTGGTTCTAGGTCTGATATTAAACTATTGAAGTGTGTCAGAATGCTCTCTCAACCTGTGTGTGTTTGTGTGTTTGTGTGTTTTGTGTGTGTGTGTGTGTGTTTTGTGTGTGTGTGTGTGTGTGTGTTGTGCAGAGTGTGCGCTGTGAGGAGCTGCACCTGCATGCTGAGAACCTGTCGCGGCGCGTGTGGGAGCTGCTCATGCTGCTGCCCACCTGCCCCAACATGCTGCAGGCCTTCCAGAACATCTCCGACGACACGGTCAGCCATCTGCCCGCCTCCTCCACCTTCCCACCCAACAAGAATTATTGTATTGTATAGTATTTTGGAACAAAATATTTTAATAAATGTTATAGCGATCTCAAGGAATGCTGTGTTATATATTAGTGTGTACGATATTATCGGAATATTCTGATTCTGATATTAGCTACTACTTCTATAGTATATCCCAAAGTACTTTATGAAGTATTATCAACCACTACAGAACTACTATAGAAATGTTTTACTATGTACTATATTTTCTTGTTTTTCTGTAAGGGGTTGTGTACACATTTTTATTAGATCACCTTTCAATGCACCAACAGCAATCACACACACACACACACACACACTCTCTCTCCCACACTCCTTCCACTTTAGTATGTGTGTATTAATGTTTGTGGTGTCTGGTCAGGTGTCTGAGGGTCTGTGCTGGAAGGACCTGCTGAGGATCAAGAGCCCCCACAAGCTGCTCTACGCTCTGGAGATCATCGAGGCCCTGGGCAAGCCCAACCGCCGCATCCACAGGGAGTCCACCGTACGTACTCTACACACACACACACACACACACACACACACACACACACACACACACACACACACACACTAGCATGTCCTATACACTCTTTAAGTAGAGTCTACCCCCCCCCCCCCCCCCCCACACACACACACTCACACTAGCATGTCCTATACCCACTGTTAGTAGAGAGTCTACAACACACACACACACACACACGCACACTTACATCTTATGCCTCTATGTCTTATTGTACTAACACACACTGTTCACATAAATAATGGCAAATAACGCAGTGTGTCCAACATGCCAGGTTGAGTTGGCTGGTCTAAAGCCCCTGCTTGTCTCTTCTCACTGTCCACAGGGGAGCTACAGCGATCTCTACCCAGACTCGGACGACTCCAGCGAGGACCAGATTGAAAACAGCAAGAACACTTGGAGCTGCAAGGTGAGCTCACATACGTACACACACACGCACACACACAGCGTTTGTGATGCACAAACTACCACCAAGGTGAGATTTTAATTGGCCTCTCTATCTATCTGTCTATCTGTCTATCTATCTGTCTATCTCTCTGTCTCTCCGCAGTTTGTCGGGTCTGGCGGTCTACAGTTGCTGTTAGAGATTTTCAACTCGGCCATCCTGGAGCCCAAGGAGCAGGAGTCCTGGACAGTGGTAGGTGCTGCGGTGTTGATGTAGCTGTACTGTAGCTCTCCTGACAGTGAAGCCAGTCCAGCTGCAGAGCGCAGCAGCACCAGTGCAGTCCCACCGGGCTTGGCCTTGTGTAATGAAACGCTACATAGTTCAGCTAGTGCTGCCAAGAAGAGGAAGAGTTGTGGCGAAGGATCCGATTGGTCCAGTGTGCTCAATGATGCAACTAAGACAGATGTGTTTGACCTAGTGTTTCATAAAGGGATCATTTTATGACTCATCTTGTTTATCCGAGATTCAAGATAATTTACAGTGCCTATAGAAAGTCATCATACCCTTTTGAAATAGTTACTTTTTTTGTCTTACAGCCTGAAATCAAAACCCATTTAAAAAAAAATCTTTTCCAGTTTTATTAACAAATGTAGCTGTACAACATCAAAATAATGAAAAAAAAGTCAACAGTTCTGAAAATTAATAAAAAAATTGAAATAACAGGGTTGGAAAAGTCATCATACCCCTGACTTAATACTTTGTAAAGCTTCCTTTTGCTTTCATTACAGCCATCAATCTGTTTGGATATGTCTCTATTATAGCTTTGCACACCTAGATAGGGGAATATTTTCCCAATTTTCCGTGCAGAAATGTTCAAATTTAGTCAAATTCTGTAGGGAATGGCGATGGACTGCTCTCTTCAAGTCAATCCACAGATTTTCTATAGGATTTAAGTCAGGGCTCTGACTTTGCCACTCAAGGATATTCACCATCCTATCCTTAAGCCACTGCTTTGTTCTTTTGGAAGTATATGTTTAGGATTATTGTCGTGTTGGAAGGCGAATGACCTCCCCATCCTCAGCTGTCTAGGAGAGGGATGCAGGTTTTCCTTAAGAATTTGGGTGTACTTGGCAGCATCCACTTTCCCTTCTATCCTGACCAATTGCCCAGTTCCCGCTGAAAAGAAACATCCCCACAACATAATGTTGCCCCCACCATGCTTCACACTAGGTATGGTGTGTTTTGGGTGGTGTACTGTGTTGGTTTTCGCCAAACATTGCGCTTGGAGTTCAGTGCAAAAACACATCTGGAATATTCTGCTACCATGTGGAAAAAGCTTTTATGGTCAGATGAGACTAAGATCGAACTTTTTGGAGACTAAGATTGAAGTTTTTGGACTGAGCTCCAGGCGCTAACCAAACACAGTATACACACCCAAACACACCCAAAACACACCATACCTACTGCGAAGCATGGTGGGGGCAACATTATTCCCTGTTATTCTACTTTTTAATTTTTTATTAATTTTCAGAACTGCTGACTTTTTTTTCATTATTTTGATGTTGTACAGCTAAATTTGTTAATGAAACTGGAAAATATTTTTTTTTAAATGGGGTTTGATTTCAGGCTGTAAGACAAAAAAAGTAACTATTTCAAAAGGGTATGATGACTTTCTATAGGCACTGTAATTCTTATTAAATTATTAAATATCTTATAATTATATGCCTTTTTACTTGAATTATTTTTATTTCTTTAAACATGAATTATTCTTATTTTTTTCCTTACTTGGTTTTCTTTCTCTCTCTCTCTTTCCCTTTCCCCCCTCCCCTGTTATTCCAACCTCTTCTGTCATTCACTCATTTTATTTTCTTTCTGTTTATATTTGTGCTTTTCTTTCTTTCTCTCCCTCCCTCTCTCCCTCCCCCCAGTGGCTGCTGGACTGCCTGGCATGCCTGCTGAAGCTCATCTGCCAGTTTGCGGTGGACCCGGCCGACCTGGACCTGGCCTACCACGACGTCTTCGCCTGGTCGGGCGTCAGCGACTCGCAGCGCAAGCGCGCCTGGCCCAGCAAGTCCCGCAAGGCGGCCGGCGACCACGTCAAGGGCCTGCACATCCCCCGCCTCACCGAGGTACGTCCACCGCCACAGCCACGCTGGACGAGAGAGCTGTTGGTTGAGACCAAAGCAGATTTGTTTGTTTATTTCTTGGTTTATTATTTGTTTGTTTGTTTGTTTGTTATTGTTTGTTTAGAGAGGGACATTTCTTTATAGAACAGCAGAAGTGAGCATAAGCACATATATTTATTTATACTCACTTCTGCTGTTCTGTAAAGAAATGTTGTTTTTTATAATTTCTGTAGAGATGTTTGTTTGTTTATTTGTTTGTTGTTTTATTTGTTTATTGTTTGTTTGTTTTTGTTTGTTTGTTTTTGTTTGTTTAGAAAGGAACATTTCTTTATAGAACAGCAGAAGTGAGTGACACTCAGTCGCTCAACATGCCCATGTGCAGTGCTTGTCCGTCTCGCTCTAACTGTGTGTCTCTCCCTACCTGTCTGTCTAGCTCTACCTCTCTGTCTCACTCTACCTGTCTGTCTCGTTCTATCTGTCTGTTTCACTCTGTCTCTATAGTCTGTTCCAGTGTGTCTTTCTGTAACCTGGTTACCTGGTGGTTTTCCTGTCTGTCTGTCTGTCTGTCTGTCTCTGTGTGTCTGCAGTGCAGTCAGTCAGTGTGTGTTTGTGTGTGTGTGTGCGCATACGCACTGGTTGCCTGTCTATTTCTCTTTGCCTCTAGTCTAGTGTGAGTCTTTCTGTCTGTCTGTGAAGTTTGATCCTTTTGTTGCCGCTGCAGGGCTGATGGTCGTTAGTCTTAACGAGACCGATTGAGCGAAAGGGCTTCACACATTCAGCCCACGCCACTGCTGATTTGCAGCTGTTACACCTGCCCCTGTCAAACAGGAGTGTGTGTGTGTGTGTGTGTGAGTGTGCATTAGCTGGAGAGAGGCACTCACTCTCACAATCACTCTGCTATTCTAGTCATGTTTATAGTCTCTGGCTGCTGGTCTCTCTGTCTCTGCTCTCTTGTTCTCTCTCTGTCTCCTCTCTTTCTCTCTTTTTCTCTTCCCTCTCTCTCCCTCTCTCTTTCTCTGTTCTCTGCCAAATGTTGCTTGCTCACCTCCTGTCTCTTTCTCTCTAAGCCAAATGCCTCTGTCTGTCTTTCTGTGCCAAATGGCACCCCTCCTCTTGCGCTCTCTCTCTCTCTCTCTCTCTCTCTCTCTCTCTCTCTCTCTCTCTCTCACTCTTGCTCTCCCTCTCACTCTCTCGCCCTCTCCCTCTCTCTCTCTCTCTCTCTCTCTCTCTCTCTCTCTCACACTCTTGCTCTCACTCTCTCGCTCTCATGGACTTTTTAGGGTTTTTTTGTCTTGGTGAATCCTGATACGTTTCCATGGGGGATTTCAACAAGTCTACCTCAGCTTATGCCCCCGTTTCCTGTGGGTCAGAAAAGCACTCGTAGACTAAACTGGGTTGGCAGCAGTTGCCTCATGCCCTCTCAAGGTTGCAGGTGTACCACCTGTGGGTTTGCTGACGCCAGGTCTCTGAGCCTCAGAAGAGCGCCGCTCCTCGGTTCAGACTGCACTTACTCTACTCCCCACATTCCTTATATGGCCCATTTCCTCCTTGTCTTTGTGGGCACTATTTTTTTTCACTATTCCTCTTTACTTTTCGCCATCTTGGGAGACCGATTCAAATTGAGATTGAGATGACTCTGGCTCTGACAAACTCTATGGAGAGACTCACTCTGTCTATAGACAGTTGTTTTGATTTATTTCTGCATTCTGTTAATGAATGAATACCATCGGTTATTGATTCAAGGTCAACATTATTTTCAGTCTAAATTTAGCTCCTTTAAATTCACAACACAAGGGAAATACTTTACTTTCACCCAAGGAAATCTGGGTCTCCCTCTCTCTCTCTCTCTCGCTCTTTTGCTCTCTCTCTCTCTCTCTCTCGCTGTCTCGCTCGCTCACCCACTCACTCTCTCGCCAATAGCCCGGGGTTGTTATAGACAACTTGGTTTCTCCTGACCTTGGGTTGACCTCCCTCCCTCCTTCCCCTTGGTTTCCTTCTCTTTCTTTTCTTTTCTTTTCTTCTGTTTCATGTCAAATCCCACACACATCTTGCTGTGTTGTATTGGTCCTCGTTTTCCTGCTATCTCTAGAGATTTACCTTTGGCATAATAGCCACCAAGGTCTCAGATGCTGGTGGCTGAGTTGAATGAACCTTAGGATCTTCACATGTTAGCACAGAGTGCTAATTGTGTGTGTCTCTGTGTGTGTGTGTGTGTGTGTGTGTGTGTGTCTGTGTGTGTGCTTGTGTGCTTCCTCCAGGTCTTTCTTGGCCTTGTCCAGGGCACCAACCTCATCCAGCGCCTCATTAATGTAACGTACACGTATGACAACTTGGCTCACAGGTAAGGCCATGCTTTCCCTCAGACACCGACACACACACACACACACACACACACACACACACACACACACACACACCGACGCATGTATCCCCTAACTGCAGTCTATTTGACAGATTCTTTGATATCTCAACGCTGATATATTTTTTTTCCTGTGTATTTCAGGGTTCTGAAGGCTCAATCTGATCACAGATCACGTCACGAAGGTGAGGACTCACACCCGCCAACTAGGCTGCACCTGTATGAACTCACACCTGCCAACTAGGCTGCACCTGTATGAACTCACACCTGCCAACTAGGCTGCACCTGTATGAACTCGCACCCACCAACTATAAGGCACCTCTATGAACTTGCACCCACCAACTAGGCTGCACCTGTATGAACTCTATGAACCGCTTAAAGCAGTTGTCCTTTGTATCAGCACTTATCGCATATCACCTTTAGCATCACCTTTAGTGTAGTTTTACGGCAAGCAAGGAACTCTGTGTGTGTGTATTGAACTAATGTGTATTCAACTCTGTATTTGACAATGTCTATGTGGCTGCGAATGTTTGTTGTTTGTGTGTAACTGTGTGTGTATATGTGATTGATTGACTCTGTGTGTGTGTGTTTTTTAACTCTGTGTGTGTGTGTGTTGTTCCTCAGTGACTCACTACTCCATGTGGCTGCTGGTGAGCTGGGCACACTGCTGCTCCACGGTTAAGTCCAGCCTGGCCGACAGCGACCACCTGCACGACTGGCTCAAGAAGCTCACGCTGCTCATCCCCGAGGTACGGCACCGAGCCGGAGATGACCGGGGTGGGGGGTTTAGATAGAGAGGGATCGAGAGACAGAGAAAGAGCGATAACACTTAGTCATGCTAATAAAGATCTATGAATTGAAATTGAATTGAATTGAATTGAATTGAGAGAGGGAAAGAGAGAGAGATTGAGAGAAGGGTGTAAACAAAATGCATGTATTTAACTTGCATTGTTCATCGTGTCATTTATGTAGGTTTCTTTAGCTTTCCATTGTTTTTCTTTCACTTTACCTTGCTCTCTCATTCTTGGATTATTCCTTTCACTTTCTCTTTGGTCTGTCTTTTCTTTTTTCTTTCACTTTCTCTTTGGTCTGTCTTTTTTTCCTTTCACTCTCTTCTCTTTTTTTCCCTTTCACTTTCTCTTTGGTCTGTCTTTTTTTCCTTTCACTTTGTCTTTGGATTGTTTTTTCTTTCTCTTCTCTTTTTTCCCCTTTCACTCTTTTAATGACTCCTGTTGAGTGTTTTCATGTCACTTACTTTGTCTTTGCTTCTCCCTCTCCCTCTCCCTCTCCCTCTCTCTCTCTCTCTCTCTCCCTCTCTCTCTTCCTCCCCCCCCCCTCCCCTCCAGGCTGCGGTGCGGCACGAGGCGTGTAATGGCCTGTATAAGCTCTCTCTCTGTGGGCTGGAGGGGGGCGAGAGCATCAACCGCTCCTTCCTGCTGCTCGCCGCCTCCACGCTGCTCAAGTTCCTGCCCGACGCACAGGCACTCAAGCCACTCAAGGTACACACACACACACACACACACACACACACACACACACACTCACTCGTGTGCACACACATACGTTCACTCATTTGTACACGCACACACACACACTCAAGTTCCTGCGCTTTCCGAGTTCTTGCTTCAAGTTCAGGCTCTCAAAGTACTCTTGCTATGGAGATATGCACAAATACGCCATGAAACTTGTCAAGTTCCTACTACAGTGTTCAGACCCTCAAGGTTCAGCAACACGCCACACACACACACACACACACACACACACACACACACACACACACACACACACACACACACACACACTCTCTGCATCCACATGCACATATCGGCACACTGCTCAAGTTCCTACTCTAAAGTCACTTGGGGTACGGAGAACACGTCATCTTTCTTTCTAGTCTAACAGACACAGACACACACACACACACACACACACACACACACACACACATTTTTTTCTGATCTCCGGGCCAGAGCTGTTGAATTATTCAAAGGTGTCCGATTTAGAGACTCCCTCCTAAAATCAATAGCCACTCAACAAAGCTTTACATCTCTCATGGCAGGGTTTGCAAACTGCACTCTGTTAGGAAGGATCAAATGCCATCCAAACACAAACCGCAACAGCAAAAGACGATGAATGAGTCCCACATCCTTCTCAGATGCGGTGTGCAAAACATCTTAAGCGTCAAGAGTTACATGCCAGAGATCGGGCACACGTTTTAAACGAATAAATGGGTTAATGATTTGGAGTGTAAAATGAAAAGTTATGGCCTTCAGGACCAGTGTCGAAAATCAATTTCACGTACTGACTCAGATGCTGATTGGCTATGCCCTATCTCAGTGTTTCTTAATTGGTCTGGCCTTGAATTTCCATTTGGTCAGTAGGTCACGACCCACATTTGATAGGGTAGCTTTTTTTCTTTTCCTTTTTGTAAATCACAAGCGCCACAACCCGACCAGAACGGTCCTGCGAGACCCACCCATTGAACGATAATGTTCTTTTACCCACCAGTTAAGAAGCGCTGCTCTCTACCTGACTCCATGAGTGAGTGTGTAGGCGTGTGTGAGAGCGTTGCTCTACCTGACTTCATGAGTGTGTTTAGGTGTGTGTGTGAGTGAGCGTTTCTCTACCTGACTCCATGAGTGTGTGTTCACTATGCAGGCGTATGTATGAGCGCGCTGCTCTACCTGACTCCATGAGTGTGTGTGCAGGTGTGTGTTAGAGGGCTGATGGGATAGGTGTGTGTGTGTGCCGGTGTGTGTTAGAGGGCTGATGGGATAGGTGTGTGTGTGCAGGTGGAGGACTATGAGGAGGAGCCCCTGTTGAGGACGGGCTGTAAGGAGTACTTTTGGCTGCTCTGCAAACTCATCGACAACATCCACGTCAAGGATGCCAGCCAGGTACGCCTGAACTGCACTCGCACTGTTCTAGTTTTTAATTGTGCTGAACGTGTTGTTTTCTCTTCTTCTTCTTTGTGTGTTTGAAGGTAAACTGTTCTATGTTGGTGCATAGAAGTGTCTGCAATGTGAAATACTGTGACTGATTTATGCAAGTGAAGTGAAAAATGTGAAAGTTCTTTGTCAAGCATCTTTGTCTCCTGATGGAGACTTAACTCTTTCTCTCTCTCCCTCTCTCTCTCTCTCTCTCCCTCTCCCCCTCCCCCTCCCTCCCTCCCTCTCCTAGACGACTTTGTTGGACCTTGATGCTCTGGCCAGGCACCTTGCGGACTGCATTCGCAGGTAAGCCACGCCGAGTGGTCATGAACAGCATTATATACTTTTGAGCTCTTGATGTGTTTGCCCTCTTGTTTTGACTACACAAATAAATAAATAAAAATCTGTCCATTGTCCCCGCTGCAGCCGTGAGATCATGGACCAGCAGGACCTCTCATTTACATTCACTTTTAAGTGTGTGCACTCTCATTTGCAATAACAATAATAATAATAATAATAATAATAATAATAATAATAATAATAATGTCAATAATGATGATAATAGTTAAAGCCAAATACTGCACAACTGTGATTAATAATTATACTCTGTTACAAATGATTAAATTTAAACTCTGCAGTCGTGCTATAGTAATTATTGAACCCAATTAATAATGAATAATGAATTCTACCGGATTAATAACGAGGGTAATAATCTGAGCCGCGGTGTCTCTCTCTCTCGGTAGCCGTGAGATCCTGGACCAGCAGGACGGGGCGGTGGAGGACGACGGCCTGACGGGCCTGCTGCGGCTGGCCACCAGCGTGCTCAAGCACAAGCCGCCGTTCAAGTTCTCGCGCGAGGGCCAGGAGTTCCTGCGCGACACGCACGACCTGCTCTTCCTGCTGCCCAGCCTCAAGGACCGGCGGCAGCCCAAGTGCAAGTCGCACGCCGCCCGCGCCGCCGCCTACGACCTGCTGGTGGAGATGGTCAAGGGCTCGCTGGACAACTACCGGCTGCTGCACAACTGGGTCATGTCCCAGCACATGCAGGGTGAGGGAGGCCCGCCGGGGGCAAAGCAGGATGGGAAATGGAGGAGAGGGTACCACTGTTGAGTGCAAAGCATGTTGGGAAATGGAGGAGAGGGTACCACTGTTGAGTGCAAAGCATGTTGGGGAAAAGGGGGAGGGGGTACCGTGCCACCGTTGAGTGCAAAACATGATTAGGCGTGGAGTTTTTTTGGGGGAAATTAAGACTGGGTAATTGGGTTTACAAGGACTTTTTTTTGTCATTCCGATGAAACCATTCCAATTGTGAGATTTGTACCATACGCGCATGGGGTACGTTCTGTTACGTATTTAGAATCAGAATAGCCGTTGTTGCATACTTCTCCTTGAGAAGAATACAGCAGGCAATCCGATCGACTTGATCCTATTCCGATTGAACAGCCATGTAAATCGGAACAGAATGCACCACCTATTCCATTCTGATTGAAATTAAAATTCTCATCGGATCATGCTTTTTTTCCGATTGAGGTATTAATTTCTTCCGTTTTCCATCAAATTAAGTGTCAATGTAAACATGGCCTCTGATGCCAAGGGATGATGTCAATGGGGAACTGAGATACTGCATTAGGGTTTTTTTTTCCCTTCTTTTTTTTTTTTTTTTTTTCTTTTTTTTAAAAGTGGGCCCCTTGGCAGTATAATGATGGAAATGAACCAGGGCATCCGACAATGTTCAGCTTGAAATAGGCCACATCGTGCTGAGTCACTCTTAGCCAGTTTTAATATCCCAATAGAAACGGGAGCAATCAATCAAACTGTGTGTGTGTGTGTGCAGTGACTCTCTCTTGGGCGCAGCTCATGAGCTGGATCGGGGTGTAAGAGCTTGACTTGACATTTAAATGAAATGGGTTTCTAACTGTGAGCTCCAAACCTTCGTTTGTGTCATCTTGACATCTGTGCGCCGTTTTTAGCCATGTCATGTTTCCTCAGAGGAGAGTAGTTCAGCTTGACATTGATCTCAGTGTCTTTAAAACTTGTTTAAAACGTGTGTGTGTGTGTGTGTGTGTGTGTGTGTGTGTTTGTGTGTGTTTGTATATATATACATTTTTTTTTTAATCAACATTTTATTGCATTTTTGCCAAATATTCAAACTTGAGTGTGCTGTTTGTCCTCTCTGGCCCTCCGTAGCCTCCCACGCGCCCTATAAGTGGGACTACTGGCCCCATGACGACGTGCGGGCGGAGTGCCGCTTCGTGGGCCTCACCAACCTGGGCGCCACCTGCTACCTGGCCTCCACCATCCAGCAGCTCTACATGATCCCCGAGGCCCGGCAGGCCGTCTTCACGGCCAAGGTGTGGAAAACACACACACACATGCTCGCGCACGCATGCACACACACACACACACACACACACACACACACACACACACACACACACACGCGCATGCCTGCACACACGAAAACAAACAGTCATTCACACACAGTTTGTATTTATATAGTGTAACACACACACACGCGCACACACACGCACACACACGCACACACACGCACGCACACACACGCACACAACCAGACAGGCCTTCGGGCTTACCTTCACACACAAATAAGCACACACACACACACACACACACACACACTTTACATTCATGGCTTAGTGCCATGCTTACTCAAGTATGAATAAGTCTACTCTAACCATCTCTACACATACCGACTGTACACATATCTAGACAAATCTTAATCTAGACATATCTAAATAATGTTGTTATTGATTAAAGTACATAAATATGAATATTCCATTTGTCTCACTTGTGTGTATGTGTGCTTGAATCTGTGTCTACAGTACTCTGAGGAGATCAAGCACAAGACCACCTTATTGGAGCTTCAGAAGATGTTCACTTATCTCATGGTGAGTTGTCCTTGACACTTCCCAAATTGTTACACAGGAAAAGCACCAAGTGCTGTGCTTGACCACTAGGGTGCGCTAAAGAGCAAAAGTGACCACTGGCTGTAAATATCATCTCTGTGTGTGTTGGGACTGGCTTTGTGTCACCTTTATTGCGCTTAAAAATATCGAAAGAATAAGAAGAATGTTTGACATAAAAAATTAACAAATTCTCTGTCAGTTTCTTAGCCTCCTTACGTCCTCTCATCCTCCTCCCTCCTTCTTTCTCTCTTCCGGTCGTCCCTTTATTCACCCTTTTCTCCTCCTCTTCCTCTGCAGGAGAGTGAGAGGAAGGCCTATAACCCGCGGCCATTCTGTAAGACCTACACCATGGACAAGCAGCCACTCAACACGGGCGAGCAGAAAGACATGACCGAGTTCTTCACCGACCTCATCACCAAGATCGAGGAGATGTCACAAGACTTGGTCAGTTTGTGTGTGTATGTTCACGTCAGTGTGTGTCAGTGTGTGTCAGTGTGTGTCAGTGTGTGTCAGTGTGTGTCAGTGTGTGCATGTATCTGTGTTTGTGCGCTTGCGTTTGTCACTGCAGGTTTGTGTCATGTTCTTTAAGTGTTTCCCTGTCTGATTGTGTCTTAATACGTTAATATCTCTCTTGTCCTGCAGAAAAACACAGTGAAGACACTATTTGGTGGGGTCATCACAAACAATGTGGTGTCATTGGTAAGATATGTTTATGTTCTCTGTTTTCAAAGATTCTGATTTTGTTTGAAGTGCTTGGCGAACATTTATGAAACTTTGTGGGAATGTGCATATGGTCAGAGATGTAGAGATGAAGTTTGGCATCTGAAAGTTAAAGTCCTGCCATGTATCGGTTCTAATTACAGGTAATTTCACTAACTAGCCGATCTACCTGGCTCAGGACTTATGCTGATTAGAATCTGCTGTGTAGAATCAACAGATGTGGCAGGACTTCCACGTTCTGAAGCTGGGCTTTCACATCTCTGCATATAGTCAATGTGAAATACCTCCTTGCAATACTGTGTGTGTGTGTGTGTGAGATCTAATAACCCTTTTGTGTGCCTCTCAGGATTGTGACCACGTGAGCCAGACGGCAGAGGAGTTCTACACGGTCAGGTGTCAGGTGGCCGACATGAAGAACATCTATGTGAGTCTGCAGCACATTCACACACCCCTCAAACGCTACACACAAACAACATATACATACACAGACATGGCTTCCTACCTTTCCTACCTACATACTTCTGTCAAGGACACACACACACACACACACACACACACACACACACACACACACACAGGCACACACGTATTTGTAGATGTGATAAAGGAATCCATGTGGTTGCGTGTGTGTTTGTGTGCTTATCTGTGTAGTAATTGTATCCCTTTGTCCTCCTGCAGGAGTCTCTGGATGAGGTGACCATCAAGGACACACTGGAGGGGGACAACATGTACACCTGCTCCCAGTGTGGCAAGAAAGTCAGGGCGGAGAAGAGGTGTGTGTGTTTGGTCTTCTTTAGGGATGGATAGAATGGCTAAAAACTTAATGTTTCACTGATATATGCTTATAGTGTAGTGCTTATTGTTAAAAGTGTAAATGGACAATATCAAACTTTTTTTTTCTTCTTTTCTTTCTCCATCTCCCCTCCCCTTCATTCCTCCTTTGTTCTCTCCCCCTCCTCTATCCCTCCCTCTCTCCTCTATCCCTCCCTCTCTCCTCTATTCCTCCCCCTCTCCTCTATCCCTCCCTCTCTCGCTCTGCGCAGGGCGTGCTTCAAGAAGCTGCCGCGCATCCTGAGCTTCAACACCATGCGCTACACCTTCAACATGGTCACCATGATGAAGGAGAAGGTCAACACGCACTTCTCCTTCCCGCTGCGCCTGGACATGACGCCCTACACCGAGGACTTCCTCATGGCCAAGGGGGACAGGAAGGAAGGTGAGCTCACTTCCTGTTGATGCCACAACGCCCATTTGTTGATGCCACGACTGACTTTTTTTAATCACTTGAATAATGTTTTCATTCAGTATTTCTTTCTTTCATTCATTCATTCATTCATTCATTTATTCATTCTTGAACTCTCTGTTGTATATCTTTCAATTGCATCTTCCTTTTTGTTTTTTTCTTGCCAGGTTTCCGTGACGACGGTGAGGCGAAGGCGACGGAGAGCTACGAGTACGACCTGATTGGCGTGACGGTGCACACGGGCACGGCGGACGGCGGCCATTACTACAGCTTCATCAGGGACATCATCAACCCCCACGCCTACAAGAACAACAAGTGGTGAGGAGCGAGGAGAGGAGGGGAGGGGAGGGGGAGGGGAGGGGAGGGGAGGGGACTCTGCTTTAGCTGGGAATCCCAGGAAAGGAATGATCACATCACCGACGTTTAGAACAACCATGCCTGCCAATAGAGCTGGCATTTCACAAGGGTCATGCCATGTAATGTGTATCTTTTAAGACGTCGTGGCCATTTAAGAACATACAGTAATTTCATGTGCATTGTGCATAGCCACATTGTGTATAAACCGCATGACAGTATTTTCTGCAAGTTAAAAGTAACAAAACCATATTAATACCAAATTATCTGTCCCCATGTATTAACTTCATAGCTGAAGAAATTTAGCGAAATCAGTTTATAAGCTGTGGCTAATAGTTGGGAAATTATGGTATTACCAATGTAATGTAATGTAATTTGAAAGAAAACAATGGTGATGGTCAGTGGCATCCTCTGGAGAACCTAACCTGTGATGTGATGTCCCGTCTCTGGCCATTAGTGTATTCAAGATCCTCTGACTGAGGTGCGTTTCCCAAAACCATAGCTGCCAACTGAGCTAACTAAGTTAGCAACTTTGTTGGTTGCAGGTGCAATCCCATTGCCAAGCCTAACAGGTTAGCAACTATTGTTTTGGGAAACGCACCCCTGGTCATTGTCTCTTCAGGTGTGTAAGTGCATGTAAGCACCTTTCTCTTGATGCAACTTCCCGTAACTGATGTCACTTCCGGTGTGTGTGTGTGTGTCTCAGGTATCTGTTTAACGACGCAGAGGTGAAGCCCTTTGACTCGGCCCAGCTGGCGTCAGAATGTTTTGGTGGGGAGATGACGGTGAGCAAATCAGAGACCGGTCATCTGCTTTACTGGTCACTTCAACCATTACACTGTAGTCATTTCTCTGGTCACTGTTCCCTTTCGGGGGGAATATGTCAGTTTAAATCTTTGCATGGATATCAAATTGTTTTCTTTGCATAGTGTGTGCTGTTGCTTTCATACAGTAGGCATAACTTGGTACGTGAAGTTAAGCATCTCTGTAGCCCGGTCACAATGTGTTAACCTGCTAACTCCTTTTGTGCTTTTACCTTTGCAGACAAAAACGTATGACTCCGTCACTGACAAATTTATGGATTTCTCCTTTGAAAAGGTGAGATATCTCTACAGTATTCCAGGGATTTGTTCATTAATCTGAATTATTGTATTTATCATTATATTGCAGAATTTCTTTATTTGTTAATTACTTTTTTTCTGTGTGGTTTGGGGATTTTTTTATAATGCCACCATTCTCTCTCTCATCTCTCTCTCTCCCTCTCTCAGACCCATAGTGCCTATATGTTATTTTATAAGCGAGTGGAGCCGGAGGAGGAGTACGGGAAGGACTTTAATTTTGACGTCTCTCCCGACCTGCTGGAGGTTCGAATACGATTCATCCACACACACCACAGACCAGTGTAGGCAGTGACCGTGTTCTTCAGTTGTGTACGCCAATTCTGCTCTTGACCATGCTGTTTGTTTGTTTGTTTGTTTGTTTGTTTGTTTGTTTGTTTACGCTCTCCTTGCAGTGGATCTGGCATGACAACATGCAGTTTCTCCAGGACAAGAATATTTTTGAGCACACTTACTTTGGGTGAGTGCACAGTTTGAATTGGACACATGCTTACGCTAAGAAGGATCCTTTTGGTAGATTAATGCTTGAATCTCTGTGTGTCTCTCCCTCTCTCCTTCTCTCTCCCTCTCTCTCTCTCACCCCCCCCCCTCTCCCCCTCTCCTCCTTCCCCCCTCTCTATCCCCCTCTCTTCCACTCCACAGGTTTATGTGGCAGCTGTGCAGCAGCATCCCCAGCACTTTACCGGACCCCAAAGCCATCTCTCTCATGACCGCTAAGGTAACACACACACACACACACACACACACACACACACATACGTGTCACACATGTATCGCTTTCTTGCTGTTACCGTATTTGGAGTGCCTGGATTAACATCTTTCTTATATTGGACTGATCCCCTTATATGAGAGCATCCGATACCGTGGATATACGTTAACACTAAAGCTACCAGCCATCTATTCTGATAGTATTTTATATCTGATAGGTATTTTCACATTTTAGCTTGAATATGAGGTGATAATTTCATTTGTGTGTTTTCAGAAAGTAATGCTTTATTTTATCATTTCACACCTCTCCACCCACAGCTCAGCACTTCGTTTGTGTTGGAGACTTTTATCCACTCCAAAGAGAAGGTGCGTCATCCATTTTGAAATCACTTTCTATATTAAGTATTTATCATAAATGATACACATTTTGAGTAAACAAATTATTTATTCATTCCTATGCGTCACCATGTTCTCCATTTTTGATGTTATCGCTATTGCTGTGTTGACCCCTGAAATGGAAAAAAAATATAACTCCTCTCTCCTCTTATCTTTCAGCCTACTATGCTGCAGTGGATTGAGCTCTTGACCAAACAGTTCAACAACAGCCAGGCGGCCTGTGAGGTAAAGCGTTGCTGGACACCCTTAATCTGTCAACACTGTCTCTGTGTGTGTCTCTGTGTGTCTGTGTGTCTGTGTGTCTGTGTGTCTGTGTGTCTGTGTCTGTGTCTGTGTCTGTGTCTGTGTCTGTGTCTGTGTCTGTGTCTGTGTCTGTGTCTGTCTGTGTCTGTGTCTGTGTCTGTGTCTGTGTCTGTGTCTGTGTCTGTGTCTGTGTCTGTGTCTGTGTCTGTGTCTGTGTCTGTGTCTGTGTCTGTGTCTGTGTCTGTGTCTGTGTCTGTGTCTGTGTCTGTGTCTGTGTCTGTGTGTCTGTGTCTGTGTGTGTGTCTGTCTGTCTGTCTGTCTGTCTGTCTGTCTGTCTGTCTGTGTGTCTGTCTGTGTGTCTGTCTGTATGTCTGTGTGTGTGTGTGAGGGAGAGAGAGGAGACTTTGGCTCTGATGCTTTGCTTGGCGGTGATGTTTTCCAGTGGTTCCTGGATCGGATGGCTGATGACAACTGGTGGCCGATGCAGATTCTCATCAAATGCCCCAATCAGATTGTACGGCAGGTGCGCACAGTCACTACCCCACACCTGTGTATATGACCATATATACACACACACTCAGACACCCACACACAACTGGGTTGTTTGGAGTTCTGCTGTTCATCGATTACAAGTTTTCCAGCGTCCAAAGGTAAACACACGACCACGTATAAACCCAGATCATGCTCACATCGTCCGTTTGTGTGTGTGTGTGTTTGAGCAGATGTTCCAGCGGCTTTGTATTCACGTCATCCAGAGGCTACGGCCCGTCCACGCCCACCTCTACCTGCAGCCTGGCATGGAGGACGGGTACGTAACCGGGCGCACCCTCCGCAAAGTGGCCCACCTTTCTCTTCCCTCTCAAACAGAATGCCTGAGGGGACCTTGGAAAATCCATCACATGGTGAAATCAAGAATCCCTGATTTCTGTTCCGGTTCAGCCCTCTCTGGTGGAATGTTACCAATTTTGATGCCATCCTAGCAACGTCCTGGATATCGTCCTAGGGACCTCCTGGATACTGGATGTTGCTAGGATGGTATCAGAATCTTAAATTGGTGAAATTTCACCATGTGATAGGTTTTCCCTAATCCCATCACAAATGTAATGATAACTCTCTAGGCATTCCACAGTATTCTCAATAATTGACCCTCTATTGGCTCTCTGATTGGCCCGCTGATTGGCCATCTAGGCGCGTAGTATTCCTCTCTTGCTGACCTAACTCTCGTTTTCAGTTCGGACGATATGGACGGTCCAGTGGAGGACATCGGGAGTCGGTCGTGTGTGACGCGCTTCGTGAAGACGCTGCTGTCCATCATGGAGCACGGCGTGAAGCCGCACAGCAAGCACCTGACCGAGTACTTCGCCTTTCTCTACGAGTTCGCCAAGATGGGCGAGGAGGAGGTGGGAACTGTTCCTAATACCTGCCGCTCAGAAGCAGCATTGGCAGTGTCAGTTCAATATGCATTTGTGTCGAGTTTGGTTTCAAACCAGTACAGTAGTTTTAGTTCCATAAACATTTTAACATGTCCTGAATGAGGACTGAAATGAATGAGTTACTAATGTTCTAGATCAGTGGTTCTCAAACTTTTCACAATGAGTACCACCTCAGAGAACAATTGATTCTCTAAGTACCACCATTATGACCAGCATTAAAATACAGGAGCGTAGGCTGATTTAGATATATTGTACATTGTACATACTGTTTTGCATTGTTTTATTTTGTTCCCAAGAAAGATAAAACAATTTTAAAATATTGGTATAAATATTTTATATAATCATTTTAACTGATTGTTTTGTCCTCATGAAATAAAACATCTTGGAGACTCCCAGTCCACCAGTGGTACCCGTACCACAGTTTGAGAATCACTGTTCCAGATTTCTAACAATGTTTTTGTTTGTTTTTCTTGTCATTGTTTGCTCTGCAGAGTCAGTTTCTCCTGTCTCTCCAAGCCATCTCCATTATGGTGCATTTCTACATGGGCACCAAGGGCCCTGAGAATGTGAGTATATGCCGCAGTCACTCTGCCATGGGAAAGTAGTGTACTATATGCACACATTTGGCGTTTTATATATATATACTATATGCACTAATTCATATATAGTGTGTTTGTACTTTGGCTTATCCAAAATGTCACTTTTAAAACATACACACTCTACAACTTCATATAACAAAAGCTCTTTGATTTGAACGGTCAGCCACCGTGAGGTAAGCATAAACACACACACACACACACACACACCAGCACACTTTCAATGAGTTGTCTCTTGCTCCTCAGCCGCAGGTGGAAGTGCTGTCGGAGGAGGAAGGCGAGGAGGAGGATGAGGAAGAGGACATTCTGTCTCTGGCTGAGGAGAAGTATCGCCCGGCGGCACTGGAGAAGATGATCGCACTCATCGCCCTGCTGGTGGAGCAGTCCCGCTCGGAGAGGTCAGACACACACACACACACACGCACACACATAGTTGAAGATACGCGTGCATACACACTTAAGGGCACCAGGAACAATATTTCAATCAATAACATTGAAAATGTTCACACTGGCCTACAATAAGAGAAGTCTGTCTTTGTGTTGATGAATGTGATGTGATGGTGATCGGCTTTTTATAGTTCTTAAAATCGCTCTGAAAGTGATCCCCCAACGGTACCGTTCTTCTTGTCATATCTCCATAAGTTACTTGACCCTCAAAGTGACAAGTTGCGGGAATGTACTTCCACACCAACAAACAAAACCAAACAACTTCAATTTAATAGCCCACAATCAAATAACTTGAATTTAATACCCCCCTTCTTTCTCTTTATCTCTCCCTCTTTCCCTCCCCCCTCTCTCTCTCTCTCTCCCTCTCTCTCCCTCTCTCTCACTCTCTCCCTCTCCCTCGCTCCTCAGGCACCTGACGCTGTCCCAGAGTGACATGGCGGCGCTGACGGGGGGTAAAGGGTTCCCCTTCCTCTTCCAGCACATCCGCGACGGCATCAACATCCGCCAGACCTGCAACCTCATCTTCAGCCTCTGCCGCTACAACAACCGCCTCGCTGAACACGTACGACACACACGCATGCACACACACACACACACACGGCCAGGTATACATGAGCACATGTGTGTACTCATGCGCACACACATGCTCATTGCCCACATATCCACACATGAGGGGCTACACACGTACGCTCACACACTCGCCCACACCTAAATGTGTGCATTACATTCAATGTTTTTGTGTTTTTTAACGACATGTTTTTTGCTCGATTGGGTTTCTAATGTGCTGATGTTTTATTCTAGATCGTCTCCATGCTCTTCACCTCCATCGCTAAGCTCACTCCTGAGGTGAGTTGTCTACTCTGCGTATCGCCTGAACCAGACACGTTCACTTCACTTGAAACGCTGTGGATTTTAAGATAATCGTTGAAATCGATGAATGATCATGTCCAATCTCTTCATTTAATGGGATGTGCACAACTGTAGAGACAGAGCAGAGTTGAACTAACGTTCTTCTGGCGTTCACCAGCCAGACACCGTAAAACTCCTGCAGTGGAAGCCGAGTTATTAATGTCTCCCCGCCCCCCCTCTCCTGTCCTGTCTCTCTCCCTCTGGTCTCTCCCAGGCGGCGAACCCCTTCTTCAAGCTGTTGACCATGCTGATGGAGTTTGCTGGGGGTCCCCCCGGCATGCCCTCCTTCGCCTCCTACATTCTGCAGAGGATCTGGGAGGTACGTAGGCGTATGCCCGTTCTTCTCTGTTTGGCCTTTTCTTTTAGTCAGTCACACACACACACACACACACTTGGTGTAACATAAATAAATAGTTTGTTTATTTTCATATGTCATCGGTTTTGTTATGTTTGTTTTTAATCAGTTCATCCACTTATTTAGTTGTTTCTTTCTGTCATTTGTTATTTATTCATTAATGTCTATTCCTTTTCCTCTTTGTGTAAATTGTGTGAATACACCCTGATTTGTGTTGTGTGTGTGTGTGTCTCTCTCTCTCTCTGTGCGTGTGCGTGTGCGTGTGCGTGTGCGTGTGTGTGTGTGTGTGTGTGTGCCAGGTGATTGAGTACAACCCGTCCCAGTGTCTGGACTGGCTGGCGGTGCAGACCCCGCGGAACAAGATGGCCCACAGCTGGGTGCTGCAGAACATGGAGAACTGGGTCGAGCGCTTCCTGCTGGCCCACAACTACCCACGCGTCCGCACATGTGAGCACGCCCCGTAGTACACACACACACACACACACACACAATATAACTAAAACTATCCCCTTGTCTGTGTATGTTAGAACAAAACTAGTCCTCACACTCACACTCACACTCGCACACATGTAACTACTGTATCCACTTGCGTATGTAAAAATGAAACTAGTCTCTTCTCACTCACACGTAACTACTGTAACTATCCACTTCTCTGCACACGTCAGAATGCAACTAGACCTTGCACACACAAACACAGATTGTACGAGTTTCGTTTTATGCCGCGTTACCTATTTTCCCCTCCCTCCTTCCCCCCACAGCGGCGGCGTACCTGCTGGTGTCGCTCATCCCCAGCAACTCGTTCCGGCAGATGTTCCGCACCACGCGCTCGCTGCACCTGCCCACGCGCGACCTGCCGCTGAGCCCCGACACCACGGCGGTGCTGCACCAGGTGTACCAGCTGCTGCTGGGCCTGCTGGGCCGCGCCAAGCTCTACGTGGACGTGGCCGTGCACGGCACCACCAAGCTGGTGCAGTACTTCAGCTTCCTCACCTACTGCCTCATCTCCAAGACCGAGAAGCTCATGTTCTCCGGCTACTTCATGGACCTCTGGAACCTCTTCCAGGTGAGGGCTTGGGATGAGCGTGCGTGTGTGTGTTGGGGAGAGGGTGTGTGTGTGTGTGTTGGGGTGTGTGTGTGTGTGTTGGGGTGTGTGTGTGTGTGTTGGGGTGTGTGTGTGTGTGTGTGTTGGGGTGTGTGTGTGTGTGTTGGGGTGTGTGTGTGTGTGTTGGGGTGTGTGTGTGTGTGTTGGGGTGTGTGTGTGTGTGTTGGGGGGAGTGTGGGTGGGTGGAAGTTTAACATCTATTGGAGAGTCTGAAGCTAATACACCTAGTGTTCGCGTTCCATTGACCTCAGAGAAGTGACCCCTACTGTGATTTCCCAACTACTTGTGGCAGCTTATAATTTTTTTTTTTTGCAAACTTGCTTCACCTATGAGGTTAATGCACAGGGGCAATTAATATGGTTATGTTTCTTTTCACTTGCATAAAACACTGTCCTGCGGCTTATACACAATGTGACTAATACACAGGAAATGATTGTATTTGTTTTGGATGGATGAATGTAGAGGGCTGCATTGGGATTGGGTCCTGCCAGGATTTTGTTTCTTTCTATCACGCCTAATAATGAATCTGTGCTCTGTGGCTAAGCTGCTGCCTATTGGGTAAATGTTTTGTGCCTCCTCTTTCTCTCTCTCTCTCCCTCTCCCTCTCCCTCTGTCTCCCTCCCCTCAGCCCAAGCTGTCTGAGCCGGCCATCGCCACCAACCACAACAAGCAGGCGCTGCTCTCCTTCTGGTACAACGCGTGCGTGGACTGCCCCGAGAACGTGCGCCTGATCGTGCAGAACCCGGCCGTCACCAAGAACATCGCCTTCAACTACATCCTGGCCGACCACGACGACCAGGAGGTGGTGCTGTTCAACCGCGGCATGCTGCCCGCCTACTACGGCATCCTGCGCCTGTGCTGCGAGCTCTCGGCCGCCTTCACGCGCCAGCTGGCCTCGCACCAGAACATCCAGTGGGCCTTCAAGAACCTCACGCCGCACGCCAGCCAGTACCCCGGGGTGGGTGCCCCACTGTGGCTCGCTCGCTCTCTTTCTTTCTTTCTTTCTTTCCTCTCGCTTACTCTTTCTCTATTTCTTTCTTTCTCTCTCTCGCTCCCCTTTCTCTCTTTCTCTCTTTCTCATGCGCTCTCTCACTCTCTCTTTCTTGATCTCTCTTGCTTTGTCTCTCTCTCTATCTCTTTCTTTCTTTCTTTCTTTCTCCTCCTCTCTCTCTCACTCTTTCCTTTTTTCCCCTCTCTCTCTCTTGACCATCATTCACAAAGAAAATGTGGCACACAGTATAGAAGATATCAGAACATAAAATATCATAGAATCATTCTCTTTCTTTCTTTTTTTCTCTCTCTCTTTCTTTGAGTCGGTCAGATCTTATGCCTGTTGTTCTTTATCAGCGTTTTTATCCCTGCACTGAGTTAAGTAACTGAAATTAAGCAAATTAACCTGCTAATTACACCCCCCCCTCTCTCTCTCTCTCTCTCTCTCTCTCTCTCTCTCTCTCTCTCTCTCTCCCCCTCTCCTTCTCTCCCTCCTCCTCTCTAGGCGGTGGAGGAGCTGTTTAACCTGATGCAGCTGTTTGTGGCCCAGCGGGCGGACATGCGTGAGGAGGAGCTGGAGGACATCAAGCAGTTCAAGAAGACCACCATCAGCTGCTACCTGCGCTGCCTGGACGGACGCTCCTGCTGGACCACGCTCATCAGGTACACGCGCACACACACTCAGACTATCAGCTGCTGAACACACACTCTCACACACACACAGGAACGATCAGCTGTTGCTGCTGCGTGCACACAAACACACACACACACCCCCACACAGTCAGAGAAAGAGAGTTTATAATTTGCTGCTTACTCATATTTTGCGAAGGCTTGCAGAACCACTCGCTCCACACAGTCACTTAATGAAGCGTGCCTGCTGACACACACACGCTCGCTCGCTCGTTCTCTCGCTCACTCTTCTCAGTCCCAGTGATCTCTATATTCTTAACTCTGTCTGTGTGTGTTCTTCCTCTCTGCTCAGTGCCTTCCGTGTGCTACTGGAAAATGATGAGGACCGACTGCTGGTGGTCTTCAACAGGGGACTCATCCTCATGACTGAGGTAAGATAGAAACACACACACACACACACACACACACACACACACACACACACACACACACACACACACACACACACACACACACACACACACACACACTCACACATGCAGCTGCAGGTTGAAAGGATTCGGATTCTGTTTATAGCCAACGGGGATCAATCTGGATTTAGAATCTACATTTAGAATCAATGAGCACTGCAGCTCAGATTTGTCTGGGCTTTGACTTGCCTGCTCATTCAATACCCTGTATACACAAACCTAATGAATTAACAGACCTTTATGTGTTTCGTCCACTCCTAAAAAGTGTTTAAGTCTCTGTAACGGATGTTGTTATAGTGTATTTCGGACATTTAGAAAAATGCTTTGTAAATAGATAGATAAATAAGCAAATAATTAAATAAACAAAATCACTCATAAAAGTGATACATTTATTTAAAAAATAAATGTGTTTGCTGGATTATTGTTCTTTGTGGGGAAAACATCCCTGGATCTATAATCATGTTCTCATCCCATTTCTCTCTTTCTTTTGTTTTACTTCCTTCCTCTCCCTCCACAACCCCCCTCTCTTTCCCTCTCTCTCTCTCCTTCTCTCCATACCCCCATCCTCTCTCTCTCCCTCTCTCTCCCTCTCTCTCCATCTCTCTCCCTCTCTCCATCCGCACCCCTCCGTCTGGTGTAGTCTTTCAACACGCTGCACATGATGTACCATGAGGCCACGGCGTGCCACGTGACGGGCGACCTGGTGGAGCTGCTCTCCATCTTCCTGTCGGTGCTGAAGGCCACGCGGCCCTACCTGCAGCGCAAAGGTCAGTCCACAGGGGGCGCCCAAACAA
>NC_084994.1:39358718-39388718 GCF_963854185.1 Sardina pilchardus
GTGCAGTGCGGGGATTGTGGGTCAGATTGGGATTAACGGCGAGGGGGGGAGAGCATTCCAGCACTCCAGCATAAAACCTTTGGTGTCGAGAAGCTCAGCATATTCTACATGAGCGTGGACACTGTGTGACTTCTTCTCTCATCTGTTTTACAATATAAACGGTTTACCTTGCTCTCTGGAGTATAGAAACACTGTAAAGACCATAGAGATTACTGTACTGAGGATAAGATAAACAGATAAACTTCATGCATGTGCATGTGCATGTGTGTGTGTGTGTGTGTGCATGTGTGTGTGCATGTGAGTGTGATGTGGGTCTTACAGAGCGCAGTTCCTGGCGCAGCTGCTGGTTGAGGTTGGAGGACTCCTGCAGCCGGGCCTCCAGGGCGGCCATCTTCTCCTCCTTGATCTCCACGCACCTCTTCAGCGACATCTCCAGCTCCGTCTCCAGATGCTGCAGCTGCTCCGACCGACTGAGAGAGGGAGAGACACAGAGAGACAAAGAAAGAGGACAAGAAAGACAGGGACAGAGAAGCAGAAGGGTAGCATAAACTAAGTTTAGCATACCGTCCAGAATCGGCACAAGACAGCAAAACACCATTTCATAGTTATGAATATGAACATAAACTGAAACACAATCCAACTGGCCAAAGAACCGGCAACTAGTAAATGCAAACTGAGTGTAAATATGTCTGAATGTGACCTACTGTGAAATATGTTGAACTATGAGTTATGAGTGTGAAGGTAGCAGTAGTACAGACTACTGCCACAAGGGGGCACCAGTGTCTCCACCTACTTCTCATGTAGTACATGGTGCAGGTCTGCAGTCAGCGGCTCCTGTGGTTGCTGCTCCTCCTGCAGCTGTGTGTAGCCCAGTCTCTCCATCTCCTGAGTCAGTCTCTTCACCTCATTATCTCTCTGCTGGAGCCTCAGCTTCTCGCTCACCAGCTCCTGTTCAAAAGACACAAAGACACACACATAAACACACATGTACACACACACACACACACACACAAACACACACACACACACACAGACACACACACACACACACACACACAAACAGAGGATCACACACACGTGTGCACATACACATACACATACACACACACACACACACACACACACACACACACACACACACACACACACACGCACACACACACGCACACACACACACGCACACACACACGCACACACACAGAGTTATAGTGCAACTTGAGCATCTTGACAAAACGGTACCATACAGTAGTGAACTGGATAGCAGCTCTGCTGTGTACATGCTGACTAAAGGCTTTTGCCTGGGCTTGGGTGCGCTTCCTTTTGTTAGTGAGCAATGAATGCAGTGTGGCCTGAGACTGCTCCAACACAGGTGCCACAGGCCAGTGGTTAAAGCCATTAGCCTCTCAGTGACAATGCAACAGACTGGCAGGAAGATGCACATACATTAATAGTCTATAGATTAAACAGACTGAGGGAACAGCCACATACAGCAATAGCCTATAGATCACACAGACTGAGGGAACTTATACAATAGCCCATAGATTAAGCAGACGGAGGGAACATTTATACATACATTAATAGCCTATAGATTAAGAAGACTGAGGAGACATCCACACAAAGCAATAGCCTATACATTAAGCAGACTGGAGACGTCTGTCTCCAAAGCAACTGAGCAGTACAGCACTGCTATGTACCAGTATGTAGGTTTGATCAGTATGACATCTTCTGAGGAATTAAACACGTCTTGGTGCTGTAAGCTGTTAGCACCTTGCGTTGGGTTGGTTGCCTCCAGTTACACTCCATCGGTCTTCTCCAGCTAACTATTCATCACTAACACATCTACTCAATGTTGGCCATCTTCAACTAGTTACTCATTATTGGCCATCTTCAGCTAGTAGCCTAACTCACTATTGGGCATCTTCAGCTAGCTACTCACTATTGGCCATCTTCAGCTAGCTACTCACTATTGGCCATCTTCAGCTAGCTACTCACTATTGGCCATCTTCAGCTAGCTACTCACTATTGGCCATCTTCAGCTAGCTACTCACTATTGGCCATCTCCAGCTAGCTACTCACTATTGGCCATCTTCAGCTAGCTACTCACTATTGGCCACCTTCAGCTAGCTACTCACTATTGGCCATCTCCAGCTAGCTACTCACTATTGGCCATCTCCAGCTAGTTACTCACTATTGGCCATCTCCAGCTAGCTACTCACTATTGGCCATCTCCAGCTAGTTACTCACTATTGGCCATCTTCAGCTAGTTGGTTCACTATCGGTCGTCTGCTCACTGTTGGTCATCTCTATCTGCCCACTCACCTCCCTGAGCGTGCTGAGCGTCCTCTGGTCGATGGCGGTCTGCTTCATCATCTGGCGCGCCTCCATCTCCAGCTCCTTGACGCGGGCGCCGTTCTCCCGCAGCGCCTCCAGCTCCTTGCCCAGGGCGCGGTTCTCCTTCTCCAGGGCGCCCTGCCGCAGCGCGCCGGCGTCCAGCGACGCCTCCTGCACCTCGGCCCGCTGCCGCAGCCGCCGGTTCTCCTTCTCCAGGCGCGCCTTGTCGCGCTCCAGCTGCGCCGCCTCGTGCTCCAGGGCGCGGCCGTCCGCCTCCGCGCGCTCCAGCCGCCGGCCCGCCAGCCGCAGCTCCTCCAGCGAGCGCTGCAGCGTCCGGTTCTCCGCCTCCAGCTCGCGCAGCTCGCCCTCCAGCCGCCGCAGCCGCCGCGCCGAGTTCTCCAGCGCCGAGTTCTCCAGCGCCGAGTTCTCCAGCGCCGAGGCCAGCCGCCGGTTCTCCGCCGAGTCGCGGGCGGCGGTGGCGCAGCAGCAGGGCTGCTCGGCAGCGGCGGCCCGGTGGTGGCTGAGCTTGGCTGAGCAGCTGGTGGAGCGCGCCGGGGAGATGGACGGGCTCAGGCCCAGCGGGCTGGCCTCGGAGCGGGGCTTGAGCGGGGACGAGTCGGGGCTGGAGGCGTACACCTCCATGCTTCTCCTCTTCACACCTCCCGAGAGAGGAGATCCCCTCCCCTCCTTCTCCTCCTCCTCCTCCTCCTTCTCCTCCTCCTCCTCCTCCTCAAGCTTGGACGGATCTCCCTTCTCCTGCAGGTTGTTTCTCCTCTTCTCCTCCTTCTCCAGGCGACGCTGCACCTCCTCCTCCTCCTCCTGCACCTCCCTCAGCTCGGCCTCCTTCTGGGCCTCCTCGCGCTCCTCCTGCCTCCTGTTGTCGGTGCTGTCGCTGATGTCCACACACTCCGACAGAGACTCGGCCTTGGTCAGGTCTCCCTCAGAGGGAGCTTCGGTGATGCTGTCGTCCATCTGATTGAGGGAGGAGATGCTCCGGTTCAGCAGCTCGTTCTCCTCCATCAGCAGCCTCACCTTAGCAACAATCACACAAATAAACAAACAAACAAACAAACAGGAGTCATTTCAGCCACAACTCTTTTAGGAGTCATATACAATCATTCACTCTGAGCTCTGAGAAGTGCCACAATGCCTGCACATTTTTAGATGTAGTTGAGAGGGAAAATGCAGCAGGCTATCTAGAAACAGATGTTTAATTCAATCCTTTCTGAGTGTCCATACCATTCTTCCTTATGCAGTACAGTATGTATGCATTGATGTATAAATGCATGTTTGTTTGTTAACCTATTTATTTACAATGACACACCGATGGGAAAGGACTTTACATTTCATTGAACTTGTGACAGACGACTTTGCTTTCTTCTCCACTTACTTTATGAGATATACCAGAACCTTCTTTATCAGAAGGTTCCCTGGTTCCTCGGAGTTCCTCCACGGTTCTGCGCAGGCTCTGGTTCTCTCTCTCCAGCCTCAGCAGACGGCTGCAGGCCCTCTCAGCGACCTCCTCGTCCAGAGACTTGAGCACTGCACACACAACCCAGCCCCCCGGGCCACACTATTCAACCTCCATCCATCAACATCATACACCACACATTATTCAGGACTCCATTGATGGTACTACCAATCCATAGCCAAATATGTATGCGTGTGTAGGTGTGAGTGTGATTGTCTGCATTCCTGAATGTGTGTGTGTGTACTGTATTTGTGTGTACCTGTCTGCATCTGTTTGTCTGTATGTGTGTGTGTGTGTGTGTGTGTGTGTGTGTGTGTGTGTGTGTGTCTCCTCTCCCCACCTGACCCCTCCGGTGTGTCGGAGGCCTTGCTGAGCTGCTCCAGCTCCCAGCCCAGGTGCTGCGACTCCTCCATGCTCCTCCTCTGGGCCACCTCCAGGAACACGTTCTCCTCCAGCAGCTCCTCGATGCGCCGCCGGTCCGACGCTCGCTCCTGGGGGAGATGGGGGGAGGTGGGATGGGGGGGTGGGAGGATGGTTGGATGAGGAGACAGAATTCGCAAAGTTTGGCTGGGGAACAGAATAGCCCACCCCTAATGTAATAGAATCAGTCACCAAATTGGCTTATGTGGTACAGTATATGGATGAGGAGTTTTTTTGACAGATGCTCCCCTTTGATTCCATTACTCACTTTATACCTTTTTATAATTCCTTTCATGTATTCTAGCTCTATTCTCCTTGCTCTTGCGCCAGCATGACAGCATGACGACCTAATCAAATCATATTCTTCACGGAAGCCTGGACGTCCGTTACCCTTGAATGTATCATCTGGCTGCACAGCTACGGTAATTACTCTGTTAAATTAAAGTTTAGCCATTTTGCTTTACAATCGCTAAAAACGGAGGTGATGATGACAAAGTTTACAAGTTGCAAAAAATGTTGCACGGGTAAACGTCTTTTCACGAAAAAAATCTGTTGAGAACAGTATTCTGTTCTCCTTGCTCTTGCGCCCTGGCAACCAGCATGACTGCCTCTGTCCAGCCACATGGTTTTTTTCTGCAACCCAAAATGTGGCCTAACTGCTAATAACTCCAAACTAGGGATGTTAACCGGTGACTGTTTGACCGATGGTTGACCGTATCCAAGTTAGCCGACCAAAGTTGTCGCTAGTCGGTTAAAAAAAAAAAAAAAAAAAAAGAGGCATCTTTAAATTAGGCTAAAGACAGTGGACTAAACGCTACTACAGCTACATGTAGCCATCTCATTCCAAGAAGATCTTTTTTGCGTGAAGTTAACAAATTATCCCTCACACTCAATTTTTCATAACGCCTGCTTGTAGGCTAGGCTACGTAATAAACCAATAAAAACATTTGGCCCCGAGGTCACAGCAGTGGCCGGTGCGTCTTTTGCAATCTGGAAGTGCGGTGTTTTATCCATTGGTTTTATCGTGTTTTTCAGTCTAGGCAACTTTCCGCATAAGATGGGCTTAGATTTGGAAAGACATTACATCTACATTTCAGGAAGGGTCATCAATGGTAACAGATAAGGTAATGATCATCTTTCGTTATTATTGTTAGCACTTCCTCAAACTAAGCTGCGTCTCTTCGGAGCTGTCATTTTCATAAGTGAGCCGCGGCCATTTCGGCTTCAAATGAGCTTCTAACGCTAGACAAACGCCTATATTTGCAACGCGATCACCTTGTATCCAAACCATTTTCGGAGCAAAGGAACCATTTGTCCTCCACTTACAAGCTCCTTGGTTTGAAGGACTCATGTTTGGCGCTGGATTTAAAAAAGTGACGTGAGCGAAAGGGCGGCGCCGGGGCTGTGTGTATGAGCGTGGGACAGAGAGATGAGAGTTGGGAAATTGCGTGGCTTTTATTTCAAATAGCATAATTTATTTTAAACGAATCGGTTAACCGGTTTCAACCGGCTAATGAGCCTCGGTGGTCGGTCAAGAATATTTTTAGTTTTCGCCATCCCTACTCCAAACTAGGCTTATTTGCCCTGAAATTTCTATAGGGTACCTTCGTCACCGTCATTTGACATCCAGCATCCACAATGCGTTTTGAGTTTCACTCAACTGTCCACGGTGGGTGGCCCACGACTGATTTTCCCAAATAAAAGTCAGTATGGCTGAGGGTAAATAATTACCCACCCCTGGGGTAACAGAATTAGTTACCAAATTGGCGTATGGACCAGTTAACGATGCAACATGATGAAACACACACCCACACACATGCACACACACACGCCATGCCTCCACATAGAGAAACACACACAAACAGACATGTTTCCCATGCCCACACAAACACACACACACACACACACACAAACACACCCACAAACATGCCCCCGCACATGCTGCACCCACGCACCTCCTCCATGTCGTGGATCTTGGCCTGCAGCTGCAGGCTGTGCTTCTCGAGCTGGTGCAGTTTGTCCGAGCGCGCCCTAGAGCCCTCCAGCTGCTCCTCCAGCATGGCCTTGGTCTCCAGCAGCACCTGGTTGTCCTCCTTCAGCTCCTGCTCAGCGCACATACACACACACACACACACACACACACACGGGATCACACACATGCGCACATAAGATTACATACAAACACACACACACAAAACAGACACATGCCATTTAGCTGCAAGTGGCACAGATAGACTGGTATTCTTACATTAAAGGTGTCCTTCTGTTTTACAGTATATAGCCCAATTGTGTTGATGATGCATTTAAAGGTAAAGTCTCCAATTCCAAGTCTAACGCATCAGAGAATAAACAAAGTATAAACAGAGCGTCTTTATCTGATTTCAGATGTGGGCCGAGCCCCCCTGCTGTACCTCCACTTTGGCCTTGTAGAACTCCAGGTTGTGGAGGCGCTCGCGGTAGCGGCCCACTTCGCTCTCCAGCTTGTCGGCTCTGAGCGCCTTCTCCCGCAGCGCGTCCAGCTCGTCCCGGTACGTCCGCGCCGCCCGCGCGTCCGTCAGCAGCTGCATGTTCTGCACGTCCGCACGGGACACCGGACAGGGCGAGAGACGGAGGGCGGGGATTAGTGATTAGCAATTAGCAATAATTAGCCACTGAAGTGTTTATGTGTTCCTTTATTTGCTTGACTGCTTAGTCTGTCAATTAGTCTGGTGACCAATGATTCATTAGCAAAATAGATTAATAAGATGAAACAGATGGATTAGCAAAAACAAATAATTTCAGTATCGAAGCACTGACATTATTTGTTTTTGCTAAATAATCTAGAACAGACAAACTTTGTATATCTAACAGGAGAATGCGGACAATGTTTGTTTGTTTGTGAGTTTATCTGTTTCATAACAAGGATTGACATACACTACATTCACCTCAAATGTCACAAAAATACTCTGACATTCGGATGCACTGAAATATTTACTATAAGCCTATTTGGAGTGTTTATCCCTTGACAGTGTTGCTATTTGTGAATAAGTACTTTATAACATCCACGTTGCTCAAATCCAGAGAACACTTATATAACAATCTCTGAACAAAATAATTCATACAACATCAATAGCTGTCACCGCCAAAACCTAAATATCTGCTACCAATACCAGAAGTACCGCTAGTGTCTGTGTTTCAATGTGCTGTTAGCGCAATAAATAAGTAATAATACTTCATCCTGTTAAGTATTTATTATTTGATAATAACACATAATCATGAAGTAAATATTATTAGTACTTCATACTTAATCTGATTAAGTATTATGACTTACTCCTGTCCTGATATAAGCAATAAGTAATTAGTGCTCACAATAGTGACTAAATCATTAGGTGGTGTGTGTGGTCGTGGTGGTGGGCTGATAAGCAATAAGTAATTAGTGCTAATTAGTGACTAAATCATTAGGTGTGTGGTGTGGTCGTGGTGTGGGGCTGGTGTGGTGCAGTACCTCTTGTTGGACTCTCCTCAACTCAGTCTCCATACTCTCCAGCTCCTGCCTGCAGTCCAGAAGCTGCTCGCTCTTTTCCTCCCTGTGTGTGTGTGTGTGTGTGTGTGTGTGTGTGTGTGTGTGTGTGTGTGTGTGTGTGTGTGTGTGTGTGTGTGTGTGTGTGTGTGTGTGTGTGTGTGTGTGTGTGTGTGTGAGTGTGTGTGTGAGTGTGAGAGTGAGGAGGGAAGGCATGTGTGTGTGAGAGAGAAACATAATACAGTACATAGATGTGAGCGTGCTTCATCTTTCTATGGGAAGATTCATGCAACCATATATACACACTCACACATATGCACACCCACACACACACACACAGACTTATTCATAAACACACAAATGTATACTCATGCACGCACACACAAACACACACACACACTTATTCATAAACACACATGTATATGCACACACACACACACAATCATACAAACTGTGACGCAACCATCCTATGCGTGACTTGTTGCGTTTCCTCCCTTTATATATTTAATTCCAATCTCCCTCTCCTGTTTTTAATCCACGCGGCCACGCGCCTTTGGATTAGATTTACGGCCTTGTTGACATGTGCTCATGTACTTCCCCCTCGGCAATGGACACTCGCACAAAAACACAACACCCACCCACCCGCCCCTATGTACGCCCCCCTCCCCCCCCCCCCCCCCCGTGTGCTTCCTACAGTATGTCAACCCTGAGCCATACAAATCACACAGTCATGCTTTGTGTGTGACCACGTCGACTACCCTGCAGCAACCACCATCAAACCCAGCACCAACAAAAGGAGCTCAGTATAAAAGGAGACAGGGAGATAGAGAGGGAGAGGGGGAGGAGAGAGAGAGAGAGAGAGAGAGAGAGAGAGAGAGAGAGAGAGAGCAGCCACCGCAGGTCTGGGGGAAGCCTTGGATGACAGCTCTGCAACATGGATACATCTATGACTACTGCTGCCACTGTCAATCAGAGTCACAAAGGCACCTACGCAACTGTAGTCCCGAGAGACAAAGTGTCCCCCTGGCGTATGATGCTATGAGCGTATGTGTGTGTGTGTGTGTGTGTGTGTGTGTGTGTGTGTGTGTGTGTGTGTGTGTGTGTGTGTAGCCACATGTGCGTACATGTGAAGAGATCACAGGGGAAAGGGGATGAGAGGGGACTCGATGCTGCAGGGAGCCTCAGGTCTGGGGGAAGCTACATGCTTCTGCTGCAGCTTCCAGAGAGCCAACTCGGAGGAGATGGAGGTGGAGGAGGAGGAGGAAGATGAGGAAGAATAAAGTGGGTCAGTAGCGAAAGCGAAAGGCCCCGGCTCCGAGTCGTGCAAGAGCGCTCGGCTAATCTGGGCCAGCCACCCCCGAAGGCTTCTGATCGTTTACGAGAGCTGATCTGCCTTTCATTCAAATCCGCCACCTCCGTAACGTGTGGAGATTTGCAAACAGGCATCATCACACATGGCGGAGATTTCATCAGCTTTATCGGTAGGTGGGGAGGCATAAGTGTCAAGTGCACATAGCATGTGTGAGTGTATATAAATACATGACCTCTGGAGGGGTGAGTGGTCACTGGTCAGCACTACAGGTGTGGGCTCGACAGACTGAAACACAACCAATGCCTGTCATGTTGCGTAATGCATGCCTTTGATGTTTTCATGATCAGTCAGTTTAGTGAAAGAATCACAGTCCTTAGGGTGAGTGAACTAGCAAGGAACTACAAGGCTGGCTGGTGTGTGTGTGTGTGTGTGTGTGTGTGTGTGTGTGTGTGTGTGTGTGTTTTCAAGAGCATAAGTATAGTACAGTAGGTGCAAATGTGTGTGCAAATGAATGTCCAAGTGTGTGTGTGTGTGTGTGTGTGTGTGTGTGTGTGTGTGCGTGTGTGTGTGTGTGTGTGTGTGTACAGTATGTGTGCATGCGTGTAATATGTGTATGTGCGTGCGTGCGTGTCACTCACAGCTCCTGTCGGAGGCGCCGTATCTTGGCCTTGGTGTCGGCCAGCTCCACGGCCAGGTGCTGCTGCGAGGCGGGCAGGTGGAGGCCCATGGGGTCCCCGGGGGACGGCGTCCTCGTCGGGGTCAGCTGACCGTTCTCCCTCTCCTGCAGCAGCTCCATGATGGTCTTCACGGGGGCCAATCACAGACCACGGGGGTCAAACAACACCCCCAGAGGAGGACAGAAGGAGACACACGAGCACAGAGGGAGAAATGAATAATACGGATATATTTGGGTGTAAATATTCGACTCTTTTGCTGCACTTTTTCGGGTCCCTGTGTCTCAGTAAAGTAGGTCGTCGGTGAATCAGTTCCAGTTTCCACTGATTTCCTCCGAGAGCTGACAGATATGCAGGAGTTTGTTGCAAGTAGAGAGAGAGAGAGAGCCAGACTTATATCATCATCAAAGCAGCACAACAAGGGAGAAGAAGCCCCTTGTGCTGCTGATCACCCAGATCATAAGAATAACCAACTCTGGAACTGGGTCTGGGCCCTCATCAGCACCACATCTGAGGTGGACCACGGCCAGAGGAGGGACAGATCTGGGCCGCATCTGCACCACCCTAGGACCTTACTTTCTCTCTCTTGCTCTCTCTCTCTTTTATCTTTCTTTCTCTTTCTCTCTCTTTATTTCTATTTCTCTCCCTCTCTCAACCTCTCTCTGCTCTCTCTCTCTCTGCTCTCTCTCTCTGTTCTCTCGCTCTGTTCTCTCCCTCTCTCTTTCTCTTCTCTCTCTGCTCTCTCTCTCTCCCTCTCTCTCTCTCTCTCTGTGGGTGAAGACCTTGCTGGCTCAGCACATGACATGAGAGCGCAGGTCTACTGTGGCTCATCAGTCACTCAGCCGGTCATTCAGTTCAATCAATCGCTCCATCCATCATCTATTCAACCAGCCACTAACCACCCATTCATCTCTGATCATCCTGCTCTAGAATGGGGATGTAGTGTGTGTGTGTGTGTGTGTGTGTGTGTCTGAGAGAGAGAGTGTGTGTGTGTGTGTGTCTAAGAGAGTGTGTGTGTCTGTCTGAGAGAGAGAGAGAGGGAGAGAGAGAGAGAGAGAGAGAGTGTGTGCTTGTGTGTGTGTACGTGTGTGTGTGTGTGTGTGTGTGTGTGTGTGTGTGTGTGTGTGTGTGTGTGTGTGTCTGATTCAATCATTTGAGGCTTCTTTTCATCAGTGTTATGTTCAAAGCATCTTAACTTGTCATAATAATACTCGTAGTCATGGCATGATAATAGTTAATAGTACGGTAATAATCATATATACTGTATATGACTACAGAACAGCCATCTGTCTCTGCTTCCTTCAATTACCCATCTCACTATATCACAACACTCACTTGTGTGTGATAGCAATTAAAAAGTGTACCAGTTAAAACAAACTGTATCAATACCCCAGGCTCCAATTAGGAGAACAAGACAATCTTCTGAGCTGAAGCGCCAAAACACACAGCAGGCACAAGAGTTAACACTTTTCAGGTCTGTCGCTGAAGCAATATGACACTGAATACATTTTACCTGAGTGCTTAAAAATACAGGCTTGAGTAAGGAAAGGAAACTTGTGTGCAAGGAAACAACATGTTTAAAGGGATATTCCGCCATTTTTGGAAATACGCTCATTTTCCACCTCCCCTCGAGCAAAACAATCGATATTTACCTTGTTCCCGTTCATCCAGCCATTCTGTGAGTCTGGCGATACAACTTTTAGCTTCAGCCTAGCATAGATCACTGAATCGGATTAGACCATTAGCTTCTCGCCTGCTAGCTTCATGTTTAAAAGTGACTAAGATTTCTGATAATTTTCCCATTTAAAACGTGTCTCCTCTCAAGTTAGAAAGTGCAATAAGACCAACTGAAAATGAAACCTGGCGTTTTTCTAGGCTGATTTGACATGGAACTACATTCTCATCTGGCGTAATAATCAAGGCAACTTGCAGCTACTGGCACTACTACTGCTTGATGTCTATGGGGACTATTTTCAGATGCTGCGTACGATATCACTGCGCCTATGGTATGTTTGCAAGTTGCCTTGATTATTACGCCAGATGAGAGTGTAGTTCCATGTCAAATCAGCCTAGAAAAACGCCAGGTTTCATTTTCAGTTGGTCTTATTGCACTTTCTAACTTGAGAGGAGACACGTTTTAAATGGGAAAATTATCAGAAATCTTAGTCACTTTTAAACATGAAGCTAGCAGGCGAGAAGCTAATGGTCTAATCCGATTCAGTGATCTATGCTAGGCTGAAGCTAAAAGTTGTATCGCCAGACTCACAGAATGGCTGGATGAACGGGAACAAGGTAAATATCGATTGTTTTGCTCGAGGGGAGGTGGAAAATGAGCGTATTTCCAAAAATGGCGGAATATCCCTTTAAGCTACTGATATCTGTACTGTTTACCTCAAAATATGTGCTAGACATACATGAATTTGATTTAATGTTCTACAAAGCGACCTTTCCGAATTGTCTTGAGGAAAAGGAAATACACAGGCAGACCAGAATCTTGCATCTAACATGAAACATCAATACAGAACATCACGTGGCGTTTTGGGTCTGTATGCGTTCAAACTTCACACACGTATTTGACTCAAGCCTGGTACAGTAGGTGCTCACTCTTAAAATGAATGTGCTGAAAACAACACATCTCTGTGTCCAGATCGGGACAACACAGTTTGTGTTATTTCCAACACATTGCTTTTGTTATTTGTTACACAGTATGTGTTGAAAATAACACAGCTTCCGTTGTTTTGTTTTTAACACATCTCTGTGTCCAGATAGGGACACCACAGTTTGTGTTAACTTATTTCCAACAGATTCGCGTTGCAGGTGTGCCAGACAGACGGGGTTGTTTACCTCCAGCTGCTGGTCACGCTGGTCCACCAGCCTGCGGAGGTGCATCGCCATGTTCCTGGAGAGAGCGTCCAGGTCGTCAGGGCAAAGGTCACTGACCTCCAGCCAATGCAGGTCAAGCACGCTGTCCTGGCTGTCGGTGACCTGTCAGACATTTCGATCGCGCACAGACACACGTGTGTTTGCAGGGGACATATGCACACAAACACATGCAAGCACACACACACACACACACACACACACACAGAGAGAGACAGAAAGGGAACAAGGAGACCGAATACACAGAGTCAGCAATTTACGCAAACCCATATACAGACAAAAACACATTCACACACAAGAGTAAATTCCACTCATTACATTCTTCCATGCATAAAACACAAAGCATCAATCCACCGTATAAGTCTACCTCAGGGATGGGCAACTGGCGGCCCGCGGGCCACATGTGGCCCGCCTCCTCACTCAGTGCGGCCCGCGGATGATCATTTTTACTGTGATTAAAAATGCGTGTTTTTTTTTTTTTTTTACCGCACCGTCATTGTAATTATAGCCTACTGTTCGCCGATAGATAGCGCCTCCTATGCAAACCATCTCGGGCCTTCGGACCTTTACAAGCGCTGAGGAAAAACAGTGCACACATAGAAGAAAAGTAGAAAACTCATTTAGAAAACCGTAGGCTACCTTTCAGTCAAAATCGGAAGCAGTGTCTGTTCATAGAATGGTAAGGCAAACCCATGTCAAGTTTTGCTAGAAACTATATCAGCCATGAAAGATTTAAACTTCAGTCGCCACTAGCCTACACTACAACACCTTGCGAAAAGTTATCAGAAGTAGCCTGCCCTACACACACGGAGCTTCTCGGCCGCTGTCGTAGCCGACCTCAAATCAAAAGTAGGCTAGCCTACACTAACAATAGCGACTAATTGCCAGAACTACACAGGAATCCGTCTTTTGCTGTTTCGCTTGAGCTTGCCAAAGCAAAGAAGCTATATGGCGAAATTGTTTGGGTGCGTAGGCTAGTGGAGGTAAAAACTTCGAAACGGTATATTTGTCCCGACGCACGGTGACGCGCATAATTGTTGACATTCTGAATGTCGAGGGGGGGAGCTGAGACAAATCATGCATGACTGCAAGTAGGCCTACTGTAGCCTACTTTTTGGCGTTGGATGAGAGTACAGATGTGATGGATGTTACATGTTACAGTAGGCCTACTCTCATTATGGACGTTAGGGAATGTCTATAAATTCTTAAAAATGGAGTGGGAGCATAAATGCATTGAATATGAGGCTTGTAATTGCACTTCATGATGGGCCATTGTTTTTCAATTCTGTGCCATCATTGAATGGTGATTTATGTGAGCCCTTTGCACTGAAAATAATACTTATCACTGGCTGTAAAATATTTGTATTTGTTGTTAGGGAGTCTATGTAAAAAATGCATTTGAGCATGAAAATTGACATATTTCGTTCTTATTCAGAATTATTTTGCATCAGCATCAGCTGTGCGGAAGTGCGCGGCCACATTTGGCCCTCTGATGGTGATGATAAAAAAATGTGGCCCTCTTAGTCATGAAAGTTGCCCATCCCTGGTCTACCTAATAATACCGCTTTCTTACAGTAATGTCATGCTACATGTAGTGCATCACTCCACATTGTGTTAAAGCAACGCAGGCCTGAGGCTACAACAGGGTTGTGGATCGCATATGAGTCACAATAGAAGTGCACGCTACAATAGAGAAGTATGCTGCCACAGAGAAGCATACTACATCAGAGAAGTATGCTGTAACAGAGGGGCATTCTAGAGCCCTGGATGAATCAAGCACACTTCAGTTGGCATGTCTCTGGACGCTCACGTGCCACTGCAGTGGAGAGAGCAGTGAGGGAAGACGGCTTAGCGCCTGTAGACATGTAGGAGGGAGGGGAACAGACTCATTACTGTAAGAGCTGAGGGGAGTCTCCTGACTCCTGCTAGTACATCTCACACTTATCAAGGCCTCCACTGAAAACATCAGTCCTCAGAAATGATGAAAAATGGTGTCTCTGTGTGGACGTCTGTTTCAGACGAGTTATCAATAGTTAGCTTTATGCTTTGATTTTAGCTGTTCACTGGATTGTAATTGCATCTGATTTTGTCTACCTCAAAGACAATTCGATGGGACTATTGATACTAGGTGATCAATGTAGCATAGAGATTCAATCGCTAGGTGTTCAAGAAAAACATGGAAGATAAATTAGATGTCTTATAGCGGTGAGAGCAAGCTTCTTTTAAGAAGATATTTTTTTCTTGTTGTTCTTTATTGATTGTTCTAGTTTCCCACTTAAAGTTGGTGAAATCAAGCTAGAAATGTACAGTACAACAGTGTATTACATCACACGGGTAAAGAATAGAGAGCAGTTTCTGTGTCAGAGAAGAACTGCAGTTTATAAACTTAAAAAATATGCAGCTTCCCATAGCAGAAGTAAACAGACAACAAGGAACACACAACTGAGGAGCGTACGAAAATGAAAATTTGGGCCAAGGCAAAATGTACCCAAATGAAGCATGATGTCTTCCAGAGATGGCTCTGGTACCTCTTTTACAGGCTGCACCACTATCTACAGTATGATGGGACCTTCATAAAATGTTAAAGACGATTTCCTGTTTTATTTATTTTTTCTGTCTATCGGGCTTAAAGATCATATAAAGACTGTAAAAAAAAAAAGGGCCAATAAGCTGTAATTATAACACCAAGTATCTGCAACTTTTCAGACAGGCTCTGACATAATCATCTCTCTTGGTTCTGAGACATTACCTCTTGGATGTGGGACGCTATGGCCGCTTTAGTGCCAAAGTCCAGCGACTGGATCTTCTCGATGTATTCTTCTTTTCTGTGACACTGAGGGGGAAAATAGGGAGAGGCACATTGAGGTCAAAGAGACAGAGAAAGAGAGAGAGAGAGAGAGAGAGAGAGAGAGAAAGAGAGAGAGAGAGAGAGAGAGAGAGAGAGAGGGAGAGAGAGAGAGAATGACACTGCATAAATCACACTTCTCGTTCCTCCTCTACACAGGAGGGTAAGCAGGGTCAGGCTGTACTGGGCTGTTACTGTAACTGTGAGGCCTGATGAGGCGACGCGTGCTCAGGGACGGGAAAGAAATCAGGACTCTACTGGACTCAAGTGACCTCAAGGCAGCACACACACACACACACACACACACACACACACACACACACACACACACACACACACACACACACACACACACACACACACACACACACACACACACACACACACACACTCAAGAGCTGCAGCAGAGTTCAGCACTCAACACTTTAAGCTTCTTAGCCGCCAACATGAAACTCACAAACACGGATAATGATGAGGAAAAAACTTGCACCATCATTTGACATCCATATATATATGCAGTTCTACAAGATCAGAGCATGCATCAGTACATAAGTGCAGCTAGGGCTGTTTGCACACTCGCACATACAGTATAAATATATATGTGCGAGTATACCGATATATATATATATATATATATATATATATGGGACTGTTGATATATATATATATATATATATATATATATATATTTATACAACAGTTAGGTCCGGTCGAACGATTTAGCAATATCTGATTGGACGAGACACGTTCTATCAGTGGTGATATTAACCGATATCACCACGGGTGACTCTTCACAGCTAATAATCACTCCGCGACGGTTGATTCTTCGCTTTGATTTAACCAGAGATCTTTGACTTAGCAGTTGCATAGCAACTACAAGCGTTCTGAGCTAGGCCTACTTCGCATAGCGGATGAACTGGGCTAAATGAAACGATGGCAAATAATAATTATCCTTCCTAAAAATGCACTCGGGTATCTTATTTTTGTTGGCAATGGAACTGTTGTATAAAAGCATTATCGCACTCGTGGTCGTGGTGTTGTTGGCCAATATCGCCACGGCTGTAGTTACCTACGGCACTCAGCCTTCGGCTTCGTGCCTGCGGCGAACCACAGCCGTGGCGATATTGGCCAACAACACCACTCCCACTCGTGCGATAATGCTTAAATATATATATATATATATATATATATATATATATATATAGATAGATAGATAATATATATATATATATATACTGATACTGCATACTGATATACAGTGTATATCAGTATGCACGTATATACTGTATATACAGTATATCAAGAGTTCAGAGGTGTCATGTATGTGTAATGTATCCTACATGAGGATGCACCCTGGGATTACCTGCACTGCGCATCCCAGTAGCAGCAGCAACAACTTCTTCATCTCCTCCAGGCTTTGATCTGGAACACACACACAAATCCATCACAATCCCTGCCCATCCACAGAGCCAAAAGCTCAATGCCATTATACTACAGCAGCAGGATATGGCTTACTGGGAACAGTGGTCATTCTCATATCTATTAAAAAGGATTAATCTCCTTTTTTTTCTCCCTCTGCTGAAGTAGGCTAAAGCTATCCTGTCCTGTCCTATACCCGCGGCCTTTGCGGCTGGCGCGCCAAGCGATGGATGGCACCGTGGATTTGGGTCAGACATGCCACGGCCAACCAGAGTGGCACCGCGGTGCGGGGGCCCACCGACTGATGCAAGTGCAATTGAATTATAAACCTGCTGAGCTTGATTGTGTGTGTGTGTGTGTGTGTAGCCGTTAACTGACTGAACGCCGCCTCATCCGCGGCTAGGTTTAACCGGCCATTCCCCGGCTAGGTCAGTGAGGACAAGAGGCGCGATATTCCAAAGCCGCCTCGGTGTAGGCGTAAACATGTAAGAACTGGGTGTGAAGTTGAACAGTGACGTACAACAACATAGGCGTCGAAGTCTCGTGACACTACTGTCATTCTCAAAACAGCGGTGCAGCTCTCTGTCAAGTTCTCTGCTCCTCCGTTTGATATTTCTAGATCTTCTGACTAAGTTTACTCTACTTATCCAAACTGACGACATCAGCACTGTCACTAGATATAAAGCAAACATTGACTTTCACTCGGTGCTATTCACTGACCGTAAAAAAGTGTCATTAGTAGCCTGTGCAGCATGCACCTGTTCTATACAGTCTGGTATGCACTGTTGTTTGTGGCTAGCTAGACTTGCTAGCTCGATGTGACACAATATTGTAGCGCGGCTCGGATATGCTTGTGTTACGTTCATGCAAGGGGGAAATGTAGCCTACGGCTAAGATGGTTAAGCAGCCTGTTGTCATAAGATAGTTGACGGTTACGCATTATATAGGTGTACTAGACTAGTCAGCTGATGTGTTGTGGAATAAGGGGTTTATGTTACGGGATGCCACCCATGTTGTGGGATATAGCCACGGGGATCTTAAACAGGCCACTTCCATGTAATGTCATTCCTCATATTCATCTCGTAATAAACATTTCCTAACAGAGTAATTCTTGCCTCGTCACAATATCAACTCTCCACTCATTCCGCTTGGACTATGCATTATACCTTTCACTGCCTCACGTCTGCGTGGGTTCCAAACTGTCTTCCTAACAGCAGTTACAATCAGTATTTTTGTGATAACAACAAAACAGCTCTGCAAAGTTTAAACCAACGATGCTAATCGCGGTTAGCGATTAGCCATTTAAAATGCAGAGCCTACCCTCATAAGGAGACCTCTCCAATTCAGAAAAATGCATTAAACTAAAATTGGACAATGTTGTTATGTTTCTTAAACCTTAGGGTGGGTATGATATAGGCCTAGCCTACATGCTTTAACGAAATACGTTGTCAATGGTTATTTGAGCAAGCTAGCCAAGGTCTAGCTAATTTATCCTGGCTGCAGATAAAGCAGGATAGCTATGTTTGCCCCAATATGTTACCAAATTAATAAATAAATGCTGAGATGTTTGGCGATTTAATTGCCATTGACATTTGAAAGAACAGTGTGTAGATAGACCACAAGGAGCAGTGTTAATATGTGAACAGTATGATGATGATCTGACAGCTGTGCTCAGCATACAGTCAGTTTGCTGATTTTAAATCTTTCAGCAGTGTGTGCACAACTCTCGTTGTTGACAGCTCCGCCCATGTCTCAGCAAAGCCGCCGCATATCCGCCTCGCGTCCTCACTGCAGTCGCCCCGGCGATATGTGTACCCCCAGGGGAGGACAATTGGCAGCGTAAATCACCCCGTCGATTAGCCGGCTATCAGTGAGTACAATCGGGGCTAGCCGCCTAAAAGCCCGTGAATCGCCGGCTATCTGTGCAGTCAGTTAACGGCTTGTGAGAGAGAGAGCGTGTGTGTATGTGTGTGTGTGTGTGTGTGTGTGTGTGTGTGTATGGGGGGTGGGGGGTGGATTGCTGGGTGAACCTCACAGACTAATGTGGTTTAATTAGGCAAGAGAAATACAATTAATCCATGCCGCTACAGTATTATTAACCCTGTGAGGAATGCGACAGGGCCCAAACTAAAAGCTCCACATATCCAGGTTAGGTGCACGCACACTAGACTAGACTAGCATGTTATAATGGCCTAGTCCAGCATGTTAGAATGGCCTAGACCAGCATGTTAGAATGCAGCACGTGAAAAAGAACTTCATCAAGAACATGAAAGCAACAGTTTATGAAAGGAAGTTCTGCAACTGACTGAAAAGTCACTCTAGATTCAGGGGATCAAATTGATTCTTCTCAATATCCTGTATTTCATCTATTTACCCTGTTGATCTATTGCATATAAGCTCTCACTGAAACAAACTGAACAAATCAACAACACTGAAACGCAATCACTCAAAGCAAAGAGGGCTTAGCCTCTGTTCTGTACTGTTCACAAGTGTCCATAGTAGCCTTACAGTGTGATATGGTGTGATACCCACCACAGAAAGGGTTCTTGCCCAACACCAGGGCATTGGGAAGAGGCATCATGACCAGCTGCTGAAGAGTCTCCTGTAAAGGGCATAAAACAGGCAACACTCAGAGGGGCTGCATCGGGTTCACCTCATCAGAGTCGACGTCCTTAAATACAGCACTCCAAACAAAACAACAAAACCTACCCTGGGGAATACTTATGAAGAAATGCTGTGTTTTATCACATTTTAACACATCACAAGGTCTGGTCCTTTTACACAAAATGATGTGTGCATAGTTAATTCATTCATAGGTTTTTTTTTTTGTGAAAAAAAAACTATGAATGTGTGTGTGTGTGTGTGTGTGTGTGTCTGTGTGTCTGTGAATTAAATGTTGTTTTTACAGTTGCGAGCACGAGTGTGGCAGAGTGACTCATTCTGTGTTTATTAGCCCAAGAGCTGGCTTTTTTAGGGGTGGAGGTGGGGTGGGGGGACAGGAAAGAATTATCTCGCTCCCAAGGGCCACTCAACTTTGATGCAGAACAATTACTGTACCCTGGCCATAGGGTCAGCTTTTCCAAGGAGAGTGGCTCCACAAATTTCCAGTGAAGGACAGAAAGGACTGGGGGGTGGGGTGTGTGGGTGTGTGTGTGTGTGTGTGTGTGTGTGTGTGTGTTAATGGTTCAGAGGTCCAGATGCTTTTTCTCAAGCTGCTCAAACATTTCTACCAGGAGCCGTTCTTGCTATTCCAAATCAATGGCTGGTTGCTAGGGTAATGAGGTAGGGTTGAATCGATGCTTGACCGAGGAAGTTAAACGCACAGCTTTTTAGACGGACTGATCTTGCATGCCAAACGAGGAGACGGAATATTTTTAGGAATAAAGTCTCCACCAAACTATAAATAATGAAACCGCATGAATAATGCAAGTGCTGGAGTCTCTCTACCCAAACCCCAGAGAGATAATACATAACTTTGCACGTCTATGCTTAACTTATCTCTATCTGGACAGACGGTGATGGGCAGGTCAGTGACGTGCCTATCAACGACTACAGATGAACACTGGAGGGCTCATGGTCCGGTAGCACAAATCAACTTGACCGCAGATGGTGGTGTGTCCACTGACATGCTCTGTCTGATGGGAACTCATCGTTGTGATTTCGCTTGCACATACTCTGCTTTCTCTCTCTCTCTCTCTTTTTGTGTTTCTCTCTCTGTTTCTCTCTCTCTCTCTGTCTCTTTCAGTTCTGCTGTAGAGGCAGAGTCGTTATAGTCCTCCTGCTAGGCCCCTGTGGGGATGGGGATGTGGAGGCAAGAAACGCCAAGTGCCTGTTTCACATGACTGAGAGGGTCATGCGAGTGTGGAAGCAGCCCTACAGTGTAGCTGCACTTACGTACCAATGCATGCTCTGATCTTGTAGAAGCAGAGTGCAAAAGGCATGTTTGGATAAAGCAAAGAACGACATCCGATTTACAGTAAAGACTTGACTTCCTTTTACTTAAGCACCCACCATGACACCCCCTCCCCCCTACACACACATCTGTCTTACTCCTCAGATAAACAGATATTTTTTGTTTGTGTGTGTGTGTGTGTGTGTGTGTGTGTGTGTGTGTGTGTGTGTGTTACGTTCAAGTTGTTGCAGTCGTCGTTTGGTCACTGCTGGTTGTCATTACGCAAAGCACTTCCATCAGCTGCACGAGTGAATGATCCAGACAGACAGACATACACACACACACACACACAAACACACACACACACACACACAGAGCCAGACGTCCGCTCCGGGGGAGCCCAAATGGGTCACTTCCAGCCCCCAGAGTAACCGTGGCTCCCCCAGCTCCAGCCCCAGCCCCAGCAGCTGCAGCAGCAGCAGCAGTCACACCAGCAGTCACAGCAGCAGTACTAAGCGAAGCAAAAGGGCTAAAACTCTCCTACTGCGCCACCGTCTCTCCCCCCCCCAACAAGCTGAGCTGGTCTGGTACAGGCTCTCCTCCACTCATCTACTGATTGCACAGATGTTAACATGTGTGCCACGGGAGAGGAGGAGGAGGAGGATGAGGATGAAGAGGAGGATGAGGATGAAGGGGAGATTTAGGGCAGCCATCTTAAGAGGAGGGCGAGGAGGCGTCTGGCGGTGTGGGAGAGGGGCCGTGGGAGGCCGGGAGACAGATGTGCCAGAGGGCTTCTAGGTCGGACCCTCGTCAAGGGTATTAGAGGAGGGAGCGGCACGAGCTTTCTATGTCAAATCCGGCTGTGTATGTGCGTGTGTGTGTGTGTGTGTGTGTGTGTGTGTGTGTGTGTGTGTACATGCATGCATAGTATGTGCAAATCAATCAATGTCTGCACACTAGTTACTGTGTGTGTTGTGTGTGTGTGTGTGTTTAGCTGTGACTCCAGAAGGGTTATCATACAAAAATAGTAACTACAGACATGTATCTTTTCAAAAAGTATAAGTAACCTTTCCCAACTTGAGTGATACCGTCATCTCATCTGGCCCATGGACTATGTGTGTGTGTGTGTGTGAGTGTGTGTGTGTGTGTGTGTGTGTGTGTAATGTTCTGCTTAGAAACACCTTGGGTCCCTAAGTGTATGCTGTGGATAACAAAACAAAGACATTGATGCAAGAGGGGAAAAAATGATAGCCCCAGCCCAGTCCAGTCCAGTCCAGTCCAGTCCAGCCCAGCCCAGTCCAGCCCAGCCCAGCCCAGTCCAGCCCTTCTCACCTGGTAGTAGGTCTTCATGTGCTGCACTATGGCCATCAGGTTGTGGATCCTCTGGCTGGCCTCGCCCTGGGCTTTCTTCACCCGCGGGCTCACCTCCTTGGCCTCTCTGCCGCACAACACAAGCAAACACGCGGGCACCTGTGTCAACGCAGTCACCATGGCACCGGGCAACGGGCACCGCAGCGAGCAGGCCCGGCTCATTCAGAACTCCCCCCTAACAGGAGGAGGGGTGTGTGTGTGAGTGTGTGTGTGTGTGTGTGTGTGTGTGTGTGCTAGTGTGTGTGAGTGTGAGTGTGAGTGAGTGCGTGTGTGTGTGTGTGTGTGTGTGTGTGTAGTGTGTGTGTGTGTGTGTAGTGTGTGTGTGTGTGTGTGTGTGTAGTGTGTGTGAGCGTGAGCGGGAGTGTGAGTGTGAGTATGAGTGTGAGTGTGAGTGTGTGTGTGTGTGTGAGTGTGAGTGTGTGTGTGAGTGTGTCTGTGTGTGTGTGGGTGAGGGGGGGGGGTGTTCTGCTACAAACATGGCTGACATTTTTCCAAGGGAACCTGCAGTCTGGGACCGAGCGGTTAAAAAAAAAAACCTCACAGCACAATCCTCCCATTCAGCCACTCATTCTGCCCCATCTGAGAGACAGCGTCCCAGGCAGTCAGTCAGCTGGCAGAGCTCAGCCAAGGGGGCTGTGTGTGTGTGTGTGTGTGTGTGTGTGTGTGTGTGTGTGTGTGTGTGTGTGTGTGGTGCCAAGGGCAGCGCCTGTGTTTTCCTGTCTGTGGACTAGAATGTGACTTCTCATTCAGAGCAACTTCTGTCTGTGCCGGCTCCCCTCTCCCTCTTCCCTGCCACACCTACCGCCACCCTCCGTCTGTCCGATCTCTCTATTGCTTCTTTCACTCTTTTATCTCTTCACCCTATCATTCTTTCCCTCTATTTGTTTTCCTTAAGCAGTTCTCCCTTTCTCTCTCACTTACTTTCTCTCTCTCTCTCTCTCTCTCTCTCTCTCTCTCTCTCTCTCTCTCTCTCTCTCTCTCTCTCTCTCTCTCTCTCTCTCTCTCTCTATACATGCCTAGCCTCTTTGTGTTTCTCTGTATATGCCCTGACCATGTCTTTCTCCTGCAAAACATTCACATTCAAATGTGCTTCATTGGCATGGCAAGCGATACAATGTTGTGCCAAACTTGGACAAAAGGGGGAAAAGGGGAAAAAAATCCTCCACACACATAATCTCACACACATACACAACACACACCACACACACACACACACACACACACACACACACACACAACACAACACACAATTTCCTCTCTGCACTGTCCCTGGCATATGCCCCGTGTGTGGTGTCTGGATGCCGACACACTGACCTAAAACACTTTGGCCCGTGCTGCCCTAGTCCTGTTGTCTGGGGCACAGCAGCCCCCTCCCCACCTCTTTCTCTCTCTCTCTCTCTCTCTCTCTCTCTCTCTCTCTCTCTCTCTCTCTCTCTCTCTCTCTCTCTCTCTCTCTCTCTCTCTCTCTCTCCCTCTCCCTCTCCCTCTCTCTCTCCCTCCCTCCCTGCCTGTCATTCTCCAGGATCCGTCTCTCATCTCAATCTGAGCCATCTGTGCCCACATGCCAGTGATAAATCCAGCGCACCCGCCCCGGCGTAATCCAGAGGGGGTCTCCTATAACCCAATCCATGGGATTACCGACCGGAGCTGGCGATCGTGTTTACTATCGCTGCGGCACTGGAGATGCCAAGTGGAAGGTCTTTCTCTCCTCCTGACAATGCTCTTTTTCTGTGTCCCTCTCTCCTCACCTCTTTCCCATGTCTCAACTCAGTGGGGAGGTAGTAGGATAAAGGGTCCATCTATGTTGCCCTCTAAACACCATGTGACCAAATTAGAAAGTGTATTGAACTTGAAGTGCAAGTGGGCGTTTCCTCTGTGAGCAACACAATGTATTCAAAAGTTTGTGCCACACAAAACTGCAGGGCAACACAGAGAAGATATAACATTATATAGCCTACTCTTTTGATCCTCTGAGGGAAATTCAGTCTCTGCATTTATCCCAATCCGTGAATTAGTGAACACATACAGCACACAGTGAACACACATACGTGAAGAGCAATAGACTAGTTTCCCCCCCTACCATTACCATTCAAAAATCCTGATTATAACACAGGTATTGCATTAATGTAAATTCTTAACTAGTCTTATTTCCCCCATTATAGGGCATTGTTGTAAAAACCCAGCCCCTTCTAAAACTATGAGGGCCTCCACAGAAGATACGGTGTTGATGAATTACAAAGAATTCCTTTATAACTTGGCGTGACAAAGCAAGTACTGTTGCGTGTCTAAAGCATGCCATCGTCCAGAACTGTGGCTGTGCATGCAACAGCTGTCCTAGATTACATGCTATCAGGGGGAAGAAGAACTTCCCAAATATGTCAAATAATCTCAGTGTAGAACTCCCAAAAAGGTCTTTCTGTTTAGTCATTTGTAGTGTCACATTTAAAACACTCCAATACATCCATGGGATCAAATGATACAAAAAAAAATGTTTTCCATGTGTAACTTCATATGGTCAAGCATAGTGAATGATACAAAGCCAATAATGTGTACACTGAAACAAGCTATTCATACTTACATTTCCCCCATTATCTTGTTCAGGTAATACCCATCCACTAACTCGGTATACTCTGAAAGTACACTGCCATCCTTTTCACCTATGCACCCAAACGTCTTCACCTAAACACCAACGAAAATGACAACAAAGGATAAACTATCTGATAATCACCATTGCACTGATAACAATATTATAACTTAAAAGAGAAAACTTGTCTCGAGCTGTTAGCGACAGTTCAAAGACACATTGATGCAGCTGTGTTCAAAGGATCCTTACCCAGGTGACAAGGGGTGTTAGCATAAAATGCTCCAGTGAGGGCAGAATCTCACTCCCCATTTTGGAATAGGATAAATTCATCCCGGACTTAGTAGGACGTTCAATGTAACGTTGTGCTGTCGGTCATCCAGGTGAAAACAGTAATCATTCGGTCGTCTATTCCAAGCTGAAGGAAACAAATCCTCTTCATTGCGTAGACTGAAATGCTTTTGGAGAGACCTTCAATCCGGTGTCCTGCAGACGTTTGACTTCGCAGATTGTATTAAACTACTTAAAATTCACGCCTTCAATCCATGCCCAATATGAATAAAATCGCTTGTATTTCTGCCGCAGCTCTACTGCTCTATCATTTCATTTGAAACGATAGGAATGTTCTTAGGCATTGTTCAAAAAAGATTCCATGCCTCCGCATCGCTCGTACATCGTATTCCCCTCTCGCTCGAACGGCTGGGGCAATGCAGCCGCAACTGCGGAGGACCGGGAATCCGTCCCCACAGTTGCCAACGACTCACGACTCGCTCACTTTCCTCCTCTACAGATTAGGTAGTCATTGAACGTCATCGCGCTACATCCGTGTGAATGAGCTGACATGCCAACATTACATACTGTGGTGATTCTCTAGGCTATGAAAACAGTGTAGGTTATCTCACTACCGTGTGGGTGGCAATGTGAGAGAGGGGTGGGAGTAGCAGCCGCACTCTCATTAACCTACCACACACACGCGCTGATGATAATAATTGCGACCTATGAATTCTTTCATGTTATCATAATTTTCAAACAAACTTGAATGCCCTTTAATTTCTTCCTTTTCGCTCCTTGAAACTATCTTATCATTTTTGGCATTAGGCCTACTTTGGTAGGCAATAACTCGTTGTGGCCTAGGCCTATGACAGACACCTCGAAAACTATGATGATGACACGCGCCACTGGGATAACCTTCCCTAAAATCTCACTCACTGACAAGTTGACATGTTTGCAACCTAAATGCTTGAGCTGCCACCACATGTCATCCACGATCTAACAAATCCATGGCAACAGCACAAAGTACCAATGGACAACCATTAAAATATCTTTGACCTTAATCTGTTGCCATAACAACCTGACTCCACCCCATCCTCATCCTGGCAGTTGGTCTTGGACTGAAACCTCCAGCCCCACACATAGGACTGGCCTGTGCCAGGCATGTCTCTGGGTCAGGTTAAGATTTTTTTTTTCTTTTTTGTCTTTTTTTTCTGACAGAGTGGAAACCTATATGTTGTCTGGTTCTCAATGTGACAGGCCTATCGTTGGCTTTGAAATGAAATAGGCCTAGATTAAGCGCCTGTTTTGACGCAATGGTGGCTAAGGTAGCCTAGGCCCCATGCAAAATGCAATTGTTCCAAACAGTTGGTAGGCCAATAATTCTTTTGATGTTGATAAACTTGTCTGCATAGACTTTCATTGACATACGTAAGGAACAGTATCACGCTACCACCTTGTGGTTAAAATTAGGCATTGCTTCCCAAGTCTCATGACAGTGGAGTCTTGTCATTTGTGCAGTGAGTTCAATGAGGTGAGTTCCATTTTTGCGCAGTTTTCACAGTTTAACATGGCAAGCAATCAACTTTGAAAGCATAGGCTAAATGAATCTATCTAGCTAAAAATGTTGATGATTATGCATTAGCTATAAGCTTTTGTCAGCTATGCTAAAATTGTCTTAAAAGCAGAATCTAATAGCCTAAAGTAACCCAGCAGCTATACAAATGACAGTCAGTTATTACTCACCCCCCACCCCAGAAAGCAACATTTCAAATGAACTCTGAAACATTTAGCTGAACCCTCAACAAAATGTACAGTATGAGACAAAGAACAAACATTTTTGAGACCCGGGAGATAAAGTGTGTGTGTGGGGGTGATGGATGGGGAAGACATTCTCCTTTGGGCTGTCCCCAGGTACAACCACAAACAAATCCCATGTCTTCAGTCCAAAATTATCAATTTAATCTAAAATGCCAAATGCTTAATTGTACAAAGCTCCACAAATAACTAGTCAAGTCAAAGTCTCTCTCTCTCTCTCTCTCTCTCTCTCTCTGAGTTTAATACACCACTACTCTGGCTCACCAGTAGATGTTGCTATATAAGCATTTCACTTGCTTGTGTGGAAGTTCTGCATGCGAATCAGTTTGATGGCTCATATATTTCCATTTCTATCAGAGGGTTGGCCAAGTGAAAATGCTCACTTTTCATAGGTGATGAAACAGTAGAAGCAAAATACAGATGAATCTGTCTCACATCCCAGCCATAGATCTATATCTTAATTCTACCTTAATAAAAAAGTACATTAATAATAGCAGATGATGCAGCACAAAAGGTAGATCAGTTAACAAAAACTCTAAAATATGCTGCATATTATTGCATGGCTTTCATAATCGGTGAATTTGTGAAACACACTATTGATTATTCGAGGAATTAAGGTTCGGGAAGGTAATGTAGATGTAAAAAGTAGGCCTATAATTCTTAAAAACAACTGAAACATATGAAAATTCTGATAGTTTTAATAACAGTCAAGTATAGAGCAAGTGCAAATGATTTCATCAGCTCAGGGCCATACCTCACATTCATTGGTACCGGTCATAGCAGTGGAAGACACATAGCAGTAAAGTCGAAGCAGTTAAGCTTGAAATCCCTCAAACAAACATGCAATGTACACGGTTTAGCATACAGTAGTAGTAGTAGTGGTAGTGATTGTAGTAGTAGTGCTAGTAGTAGTAGTAGTAGTAGTAGTGGACTAGAATTAGTCCTTATTTCAGACATAGTCATACACAGCAGAACAGGCAAGACCAGGCTTTGGCCTCATAAACTAGTGACCGACTGAAGTAAGCAATTACACTCCAGAAGAATTCCATTCCCATAGCCATGATAATATTGAAACTTTGGCAGTAGTGTTTCTAGTGTTGGTTAACTTGTGCGTTTTCATGTATATGAAATGAAGACAGATGTCGCCCCAAAATGCCCAATGGAACAACAAAAAAGGTGCCAGTGACCAAATATTTGGCCTTGTATAAAACGGTGATAAGAAATGTATAAAACCGAGCAATGTTCGTTGTAATTTAAAAAATAATAAAAATTACATCTATGTCATATAAAGGCATTCTATCATGAAAGGTAAACACTGATATAAACAGTTGAATATGCTGAAATGTCTTTATAAATAAACGTGCATTTTTAGTGAATGGATATGTAAGCCAGAGCAAACACATGACAATTGATTTCTACTGTGGAGGTCTCTGCTGGTCTCACAACATTACTGCCACTAGAGGTCACTAGAGAGCACTGCATTCCAGTGATATCCAGCTTCACATGCAGTTGTCTCAGGACCCATTAAAAAGACTACATGTATTGTTGCATTCGTAAATAGCTCCAGTTTGTTGTTGTTGTTGTTTGTTGTTTGTTTTTCTACGTATCAAAATCAGTCCACGGCTTTAGAGGAGCGTGCGTCACTCTCCAGCTCTCTCTCTGGTGTCCGTCCCTCTCTCGCCCCGTGAGAGCGTGGCTGCCTTTAATGCACGACCGGTTTGGGTCGTGACTTCCTTTAGGCTCTTGGCGTACTGCGAGAACCAGTCCCTCTCAAAGGCCGCCTTCATCTGGTCCAGAATGGAGGGTCCGCTGTCCAGATGATCATCGATGGGCTTGATCACAAGCCCTGTCCCTGCGTTGAAGGCAAAATCATTCCCCACCCAGTCCAGGTTTCCTTGTGGAAGAAAAGAGGGAATTATTTTAATTTTACACAAGACAGTTGCAAATTTTCATCAGTAAAATAGTGGCCCTTGTAAAATGGAGACATTTGGCGAAATGAAGTTATCATTCAAACACAGACACACAGACACAGACACAGACACAGACACAGACACGCACACGCACACGCACACGCACACACACACTCACACTAGTATGCCACGTACCTATATATAACGCGTTGTCAGTCACCATGTACTTGTTATGGTTGAGTCCCTCGTCAGTTCTGTGTTGCCCTTCATCGGCACTGAAAAATTTCTTGTAGACACAACAAGCAACAGAAGAACAGGCCTAGTGAGAATAGGTCTTACACACAGCAGAACCGGCATAGTGAGAATAGGTCTTATACAGGAAACCAGCGTAGTGAGAACAGTTCTTATACAGGAGAACAGGCCTAGTGAGAACAGTTCTAATACAGAAAAACAGGCCTAGTGAGAATAGGTCTTACACACAGCAGAACCGGCATAGTGAGAATAGGTCTTATACAGGAAACCAGCGTAGTGAGAACAGTTCTTATACAGGAGAACAGGACTAGTGAGAACAGTTCTTATACACAACAGGAGAACAGGACTAGTGAGAACAGTTCTTATACACGACAGGAGTAAACATCAGGAAGTCTCTCTTTCCTCCAGTCAAGGACAGTAATTAATGGGAATAAAACCACACCCATGGCCTCAGGGCCTCCAGCTACAGTATGTGAAGGCACACCTGAGTATAGCAGAGCTCAGTGTGCAATTTTATGTGCAGTCGTCATCAAGCTACTACTGCTACCGACACCATGGGAAATTAAGCCACCACTGCCAGACTTACCACGGGAGTCTTGTCTAGCCACTCATCTCACCATGCATCAATCACAGTTATGGTTATGGTTAAGGCTTCAAGGTGTGTTGGGCCCCCACCGTCCACTTCAAGGCAGTACTGCCACCACAACTTGAAGGCAGCATCGCTTTGCTTAACCCTGACCCTAACCCTGTCCCTAACCCTGACCCTAGTGCCATGACCTTCTAGGCAGCGCTGCCCTGAAGTAAACGGCAGGGGACCATCAGACCATACAGTATATCACGGTTAAGTGGCATACAACAATAACAATAAACATTGTTATCAAAAATAACAGTTAAAAGTAGTCATACAGGCAACATAAAAACACTAAGAATAGTAACAGATTGTCTGCAGGGCAAGTGGCAACGGGGCAAGACAAGAGCACGTGAGACATGTGAGCCTAATTTAGATGGCGAGTAAATTGCCAAGACTGTCAACAAGTTCTAAGTTCTAAGTTCTA
>NC_084994.1:39413718-39438718 GCF_963854185.1 Sardina pilchardus
ACAACTCGGGCCTTCGGAAAGGTGCCAATTCGTCTTAGTCTCGGGAGCCATGCTAATGATTAGACGCCGGTGTCCCGCTTCCCAACGGCCGCGGTTTGAATCTCATACATCAGAGCGGAGGGTTCGGCAGGTGCTGAGGCGATGGAAAGTCTCCGCGCGCTCAGGCTTCAAGCAAGCACAAAGCACTTTGATTAATAAGAGGAAGTCCGAGCTTGACAGCCACTCCTCCGCGTTTTTCTTCTTGTGGGAGATTTTGTTGGATATTAAATCAAAGGGGCTTTGGGTGACCGAGAAGGAAAATCTTATGAGAACATGACTCACCCCAGACTCGGTTTAATCCGGATACATGAATTACTCAAAGCATATAGGCCTACCCCTGCCTATAGCGAAACCCGACCCCCCTACTTACCAGTATGGCAAGCACTCAAATAAAACAACTTCTGGATCACATCCAAGCACGTATAGGCTGTAATTAAACAAAACAAATAGTTCTACTTCAACAAGTGGTTTCTTGAAAGCTGAAAACTTTCAAGCATGCTGAAAAGCTTAGGCCTACAGTTTCCTCAAGGAAAATGACAAGCAATCAACCAGGTATTTTACTGTCAGGGGACAAGAGATGCAATGAGCTCCATCAGAGTCCCAGAAGATCGAGCGAGTCTGGCAGATAGATTGGGGAACTGGAGTGCAATAGCTATGGGCACATAGTTAACTATGGTGGCCACCCACTCTCTTAAACAACATTGACAGAATGCCCCATACTGACTGTAACAAGATACAGTCGACTGACTTGCTGTCATTGTTATCTAAGTCCTGAGGTGACCACGGCCCCTGAGCTATCAAATAGAAGTAGCCTAAGCGCTACAGGCAGGGATGTATTGGGCTGGCCACATAGCATAGCAGCCTTTTTCCTGGAGGATCGACACACCTTAGGGCCGATGATCCACACAATAGTACTAGAGTTGTGAAAGTTCTTGTTTAAAGTACTGTTGCTACCTTGCCAGCCGGTATGGTCTGCAGGTCCTTTAGCTATTAATCCATCAGATGCCTGTTGTCTGTGATGTTGGCTGAGAACAGCCAAGACATCACATTATAGATCATTACTGAAGACCTGAATGAACACAGTGATTAATGTTACTATGTTAACCTTTGAAATATGCATATTCAACAGAGCCCTTTCAGTGTACAACCACAGGGCTGTATTTTAGTGAGTGTAAGCCTATTTTTTACAAACATCCACAGCATCCACAGGGTCTAAGTACCCACAGGGTCCCAGGTTCAAGCACTGTGATCATTTTCCAATCCCACCCCATCTTTCTCTCCCACTCACTCCATGTCGATCTTCACTGTCCTGTTTAAATGATGGCAAAAAGCCCACAAATAAAGTAATACAAAAACATCCATAGCATCATACAACGAACAAAACAACTAATCAGAAGTAACATTGGCAAATAGATATGAAAAATCTTTAATAAAGTATTGTCGCTTATGCAGAGTAACACTGATAATTGCAATCAAGTTACATTCATGTGTAAACGCCATTGGTATGAGGCAGAAGCCAGGCTAGTAGACGAGTGTTGGCTAACGTAACTTTAGCTGGTCCTCTTCGGTAGGCTTTCCATGACTACGCTTCCTGGACCCGGCTTGCTTGGCATGCACACCACCTTTGCACGTTATTTTTCTCATTAACACGCAGTTATTGGTTTTCAGCGCGTCAGTAGTCTTGATCAATGAAATTGAAAACGACAAACAAAAAAACTTTTTTTAACACTGGAAGCATGCCAACACATTCCATTGGACGATGGACAGGATGTCTTCGGGGATGCTAGGCTCGTTTAGATCTGTCAGGCGTTGCAGCACACATAGTGGTGGTGATTGACTCTGTGCTGGGGTAGCATGTTAGCGGGCCATGTTGAATGCTTGCGCGATGACTGGAGATGTGCAAAAAAAAAACGTGCCAAGGGGTGCTTTTTTTCTGCAGTCAGTTTGTCTAGATGATTGGAGTTATGGGCACTTGGTGATGCAACACATCGCTCATGAACACACACCATTCTCTCCAGTCTCTCACTTGTCTCAAGACTTGCTTTGTCTTCTATTACTCAGTAGGTCTACACACAAAACATACGACTATTCTTATATCCTCTCTTTTTCATAAGTAACTGAATATATGGGAAGGTACAGGATGGGACATTGATTTACCTATGGGAAAGCAGTAGGACTCTCTGATCAGCTTTGTCATAAGGTACAGTAAATGCATCATGACCTTGTCAGATGAGACCCAAACAAACCGTAAAAAAAACAAGTAACATACTTCATCTGCTACAAGTAACTGGTTGTTTTGTACAGCATAACAAAGCTCCAGTTCCAACTGAGGAGATACCGCTGCTGTATCTCCTGGAACGACAATGAACTTTCCAGTGTTGCAATCACTAAATGTTGCACTTCACTGATAGTGTAGATATATATTAATCTTCAGCACATTTCTGAAAGTTTAACCATTCCACGTATCAAGCTTTGGTAACACTTTATAATAATGGTACATGAATTCTCATGAACTAATGCATGAATTAATGCATGAATTACGCATTAGTTAATCCATTAATATATCATGAATCATTATGACTTAACATGAATTCACTGATTGCCATTAATGAATTAATACATAAATAACTCATCATCTTAAGCATTAAGTACGGTTGGCACATCATCATGAATCATGATTAATTAAGCATGATCATGATGACTTTTTGTCAGACAAAATTTTGGACATCACTGTCATGGAGAAAAAAGAAAAGTAATTACACATGAATTCATGTTAACTAAATGACATGAATTATCATGAGTTAATTCATTAACTCATGCATTAATTACACATGAAAATCTCATTAATAAACATGAATTAATAGTATGTCATTAATGACATCAGGTATGGACAACAATTCATCTTGAGCATTAGGTACAGTGGGTAAATCATTATGAATATGATCAATTACACATGATCATGGTGATTTCTAGGTTTTTGAAATCTGCTCAAGGGGTAAGTAAACTATACATTAACTCATCATGAACTAATTAAGACCATTTTCAGAGAATATCGAAGAATCCACATCGTTCAAATATAGGCATGTCCTCATTAGCTAAGCATTATCTTTTCATTAGTTAATCATGTCTGTGGCCCCTCAGATAAAGTGATGAACAGGTGGTGCTTTAAATGCATGAAGTTTGAAGTCATGAAAAAATGGTCAATTTACATTAATTAATGATGAATTACTGATGAGTTCATCATGTTTGTGGCCCCTCACCTAAAGTGGTAAATGGACCCTTCTTTATCACTGGCCAAAGAAGTGGTTTTAAAAAGAAATAAATTGTTATATTACATCAATCAAAGATTAAGTGCTCATGAGTTCATCATGTGTGTGGCCCCTTAACTGAAGTGGTAAACAGGTGTTTATTTAACATTGATGAATAGTGTTATTAACAATGAAGAAACTGATATTTAATTTGTTATTTTTAATTCCTGCCAACAGGCGCATCAGTGCATGAATCCTACACACATCAAAACACTACTTTTCATACAAAGTTGTAGCACACGAACAATGAAAGAAACAATCCAAGGTTCAAATCAAAGGTTTAAACCTATAAACTTATTTAAAGTTCAACCCAGTCTCATTCTCAAAACGTTTCCCTGGGAAAATGTTTGCAGACCCAGCAAAACGTACCTCTAGGTACATTTCCAAAACGTACCTCCAGGTACATTTCCAAAACGTACCTCCAGGTACGTTTCTGATGCCAGCAGGGGGTGCTAAAGAGCGACGTTTACACATTGTTTACTACAGTTAGGTCTGGTCAAATATTCAAATGTAAACATGACAAATAAAGTATCACAGTATCAAATCCCTCACAATACAAAAACAATGTCATGGCGAGAGCAAATTCAGTTCCGTTGGATTCAAATAATAAGCAAAGTCCCTTTTGGTATAAAAGAAAAAGTAGAAAGTCTCGTTTGGTATAAAAGTAAAATTCAAACGTCCCTTATGGTATAAAAGCAAAATTCAAAAATAGTTTCCGATGTGCTCCTTCCTGCGTGGGAAAATAACTGCTTATCCGTAATCCACGTGCGATGCTGGAAGTTCACGCAGACGGGGAAGAAACCTTGCAGCAGTTGGCCACACATTCCAAAACGTACCTCCAGGTACATTTCCAAAACGTACCTCCATGTACATTTCCAAAACGTACCTCCAGGTACGTTTCTGATGCCAGCAGGGGGTGCTGCTGGGTGGGTGGTCGACACGCGTAATCTCTTGGGACAGGCTCGCCATCGTAGTTGGTCTGAAATCCACTGAATCTCTATCCCGTAATAAGAACCTAAGAATCTACACAGAAAAGAGTAACAGTTACCATCAGACATTTATTTTCTATGAGATCTCATTTAAACTTTATTTTCTTATAGCATCAAACTCTCAACAGGCATAACGTCGTAATACTGCCATAAAAGGATCTCAGCTGCAGCAAACTAGCACAATAGAATATAATAGAATAGAAGAATATATACTTTCTTGATCCCGTGAGCCGTGAGGAAAATTTGTTTCTCTGCATTTAACCCAATTTAACCGAATTAGTGAACACACACACACACACACACACACACACACACACACACACACACACACACACACACACACACACACACACACACACAGTGAGGGGAATCACACACTAACCCAGAGCAGTGAGCTGCCTGCCCAACCAGCAGCGCTCGGGGAGCGGAGAGGTGCCTTGCACAAGGGCACTGATTTCAGCCGTGGTGGACTGCTTGGGGATCGAACCGGCAACCCGGTTACAAGTCCGAAGCCCTAACCAGTACACCACGGCTGCCCCAATAGTTAGCCAGCACGGCTAACAAACCTTGAGCAGACAGTATGTACATATAAATAGTTCGGAAACACACCCGTAATTCACAAGGAAAATGTACAACAAGACATGTTTCACTTTAAAGTAGCCTATCGACTAACTGTCGAACTAACATCAATTGCTGCAAGCTAATATCACAACGGGAGTTCAATGAACACATTAGCTATGCAGATTTACGTGACTTACATTAAAAGTTTAAACCAAAATAACCAAAGAAAATGTGGAACTACCACTCAATTTCAGCAAATACAAGTGTCTAGTGTTGCTGTAAATGCTTCAACTGGTTTTGTGAGCTTTCTAAGTCTCCAATTCACCGTAAGATTGACTATTCACATGTAATCCACTAACGTGATAAACAATAAACTTACCGAAGCTCTTCTCTTGTTAAAACAAAATGGAAAGATCCTCTTGGCACGATATATAACGAAGTAAAGTTAAGAGGTAGTAAAAACGATTACTCAAATGTTTAGTTATAATGCAAGCATTTCTCTCAAGTTCGAAACCGTGGCGTTCATTCATTCAAGAATCTACCTAGACTAGAGAGGGAAATTCAAATTTCCGCGCATGCGCGGTGCATACTGGCACTGAATCTACAGGGGAGGTTCGAATCCGGCCGTGTGCAGGGCTGAGCCCTGAGCCTCGCAAGTCATCATGAATCCCAGACTCGGCACGCAGTCGGCTTCGGACCTGTGAAAAGCTGGGCCTATATACATAAATATCAAGTAGCAGGAGATTTGAGCTCAATAGTTATCACGCTCGACTTCCGCTCCTAGGCTCAGGGCTCAGCCCTGCACACGGCCGGATTCGAACCTGCCCTGTAGATTCAGTGCCAGTATGCACCGCGCATGCGCGGAATTTTGAATTTCCCTCTAGGTAGATTCTGGAATGAATGAACGGACGCCACGGTTTCGAACTTGAGAGAAGTGCTTGCATATATAAGTGTCTCTGATTATAACTAAACATTTGAGTAATCGTTTTTACTACCTCTTAACTTTACTTCGTTATATATCGCGCCAAGAGGATCTTTCCATTTTGTTTTAACAAGAGAAGAGCTTCGGTAAGTTTATTTTTTATCACGTTAGTGGATTACATGTGAATAGTCAATCTTACGGTGAATTGGAGACTTAGAAAGCTCACAAACCCAGTTGAAGCATTTACAGCAACACTAGACACTTGTATTTGCTGAAATTGAGTGGTAGTTCCACATTTTCTTTGGTTATTTTGGTTTAAACTTTTAATGTAAGTCACGTAAATCTGCATAGCTAATGTGTTCATTGGACTCCCGTTGTGATATTAGCTTGCAGCAATTGATGCAAGTTCGACAGTTAGTTGATAGGCTACTTTAAAGTGAAACATGTCTTGTTGTACATTTTCCTTGTGAATTACGGGTGTGTTTCCGAACTATTTATATGTACATACTGTCTGCTCAAGGTTTGTTAGCCGTGCTGGCTAACTATTGGGGCAGCCGTGGTGTACTGGTTAGGGCTTCGGACTTGTAACCGGGTTGCCGGTTCGATCCCCAAGCAGTCCACCACGGCTGAAATCAGTGCCCTTGTGCAAGGCACCTCTCCGCTCCCCGAGCGCTGCTGGTTGGGCAGGCAGCTCACTGCTCTGGGTTAGTGTGTGATTCCCCTCACTGTGTGTGTGTGTGTGTGTGTGTGTGTGTGTGTGTGTGTGTGTGTGTGTGTGTGTGTGTGTGTGTGTGTGTGTGTGTGTTCACTAATTCGGTTAAATTGGGTTAAATGCAGAGAAACAAATTTTCCTCACGGCTCACGGGATCAAGAAAGTATATATTCTTCTATTCTATTATATTCTATTGTGCTAGTTTGCTGCAGCTGAGATCCTTTTATGGCAGTATTACGACGTTATGCCTGTTGAGAGTTTGATGCTATAAGAAAATAAAGTTTAAATGAGATCTCATAGAAAATAAATGTCTGATGGTAACTGTTACTCTTTTCTGTGTAGATTCTTAGGTTCTTATTACGGGATAGAGATTCAGTGGATTTCAGACCAACTACGATGGCGAGCCTGTCCCAAGAGATTACGCGTGTCGACCACCCACCCAGCAGCACCCCCTGCTGGCATCAGAAACGTACCTGGAGGTACGTTTTGGAAATGTACATGGAGGTACGTTTTGGAAATGTACCTGGAGGTACGTTTTGGAATGTGTGGCCAACTGCTGCAAGGTTTCTTCCCCGTCTGCGTGAACTTCCAGCATCGCACGTGGATTACGGATAAGCAGTTATTTTCCCACGCAGGAAGGAGCACATCGGAAACTATTTTTGAATTTTGCTTTTATACCATAAGGGACGTTTGAATTTTACTTTTATACCAAACGAGACTTTCTACTTTTTCTTTTATACCAAAAGGGACTTTGCTTATTATTTGAATCCAACGGAACTGAATTTGCTCTCGCCATGACATTGTTTTTGTATTGTGAGGGATTTGATACTGTGATACTTTATTTGTCATGTTTACATTTGAATATTTGACCAGACCTAACTGTAGTAAACAATGTGTAAACGTCGCTCTTTAGCACCCCCTGCTGGCATCAGAAACGTACCTGGAGGTACGTTTTGGAAATGTACCTGGAGGTACGTTTTGGAAATGTACCTAGAGGTACGTTTTGCTGGGTCTGCAAACATTTTCCCAGGGAAACGTTTTGAGAATGAGACTGGGTTGAACTTTAAATAAGTTTATAGGTTTAAACCTTTGATTTGAACCTTGGATTGTTTCTTTCATTGTTCGTGTGCTACAACTTTGTATGAAAAGTAGTGTTTTGATGTGTGTAGGATTCATGCACTGATGCGCCTGTTGGCAGGAATTAAAAATAACAAATTAAATATCAGTTTCTTCATTGTTAATAACACTATTCATCAATGTTAAATAAACACCTGTTTACCACTTCAGTTAAGGGGCCACACACATGATGAACTCATGAGCACTTAATCTTTGATTGATGTAATATAACAATTTATTTCTTTTTAAAACCACTTCTTTGGCCAGTGATAAAGAAGGGTCCATTTACCACTTTAGGTGAGGGGCCACAAACATGATGAACTCATCAGTAATTCATCATTAATTAATGTAAATTGACCATTTTTTCATGACTTCAAACTTCATGCATTTAAAGCACCACCTGTTCATCACTTTATCTGAGGGGCCACAGACATGATTAACTAATGAAAAGATAATGCTTAGCTAATGAGGACATGCCTATATTTGAACGATGTGGATTCTTCGATATTCTCTGAAAATGGTCTTAATTAGTTCATGATGAGTTAATGTATAGTTTACTTACCCCTTGAGCAGATTTCAAAAACCTAGAAATCACCATGATCATGTGTAATTGATCATATTCATAATGATTTACCCACTGTACCTAATGCTCAAGATGAATTGTTGTCCATACCTGATGTCATTAATGACATACTATTAATTCATGTTTATTAATGAGATTTTCATGTGTAATTAATGCATGAGTTAATGAATTAACTCATGATAATTCATGTCATTTAGTTAACATGAATTCATGTGTAATTACTTTTCTTTTTTCTCCATGACAGTGATGTCCAAAATTTTGTCTGACAAAAAGTCATCATGATCATGCTTAATTAATCATGATTCATGATGATGTGCCAACCGTACTTAATGCTTAAGATGATGAGTTATTTATGTATTAATTCATTAATGGCAATCAGTGAATTCATGTTAAGTCATAATGATTCATGATATATTAATGGATTAACTAATGCGTAATTCATGCATTAATTCATGCATTAGTTCATGAGAATTCATGTACCATTATTATAAAGTGTTACCCAAGCTTTTTTTTTTTTTTTTTTTTTTTTAATGACAACATGTCAGTGCAACAGTCAGAAAAGACAACACTCAAAAATTGCATAAACAAAACAAAACGAAAAAAAAGCGCCTTGCTTTGGAACAGACCACATAGCACACTCAACTTTGGATAAACGTCATACTCTCGGAAACGGACTAGTTCTCAACCTGCATAAGCACAAGGACATGGTCCAGAATGCCCACCTGTATGGGAAATCATCCTATCCTTTCGTTTTTCTCTCATTCACACATTAAGGTTCCCGTGACCCCTCAAGTGCTATGCCACTGTGGATAGTCCATCACTACTCCTGTCATTCCGTTTAATTAACTCTAGCAGGGGGGGCCACACCAGGCGTGTAGCTAAAGCACTCTGTTCGCGACACGTTAAAAACAATTTAGAACACTACTTTTCAACTTTGTTCAAAAGTACTGAGTTAGCATCACATCTGGTGTAGCCAGTTCCATTGATTACAGTGAAAGCTAATAGTTGTAGCGGTCGCAACGCGAAGCGAACGTTTCCGTTACGCGCCTGTTGTCGCCCCCCTGTAAGTCCCCCATCTAAGGGTTGGCAGAGAAAGGCTGATCCGGGACATCGCAAGCTCCTCAGCTCACAACAACAGCGGGCCTCATAGGAGCAAGACGTTTGTAAACAAGATACAATGTGAAACTTATGTCTTTTTTGTATATATGTAATCATCTTAGCACTCTAACAATAATCAGACTTTGGGACAAAAATACAAGCTTTTTATGCATTCTATTTTCGAAGCACATATCCTGTTCTTAGCCGATGTCTTATTTCATCTACGGTAAATCTCAGTTACACCTAGGAGTGGTTTTGGTTACAGATGTAATATCAAATACCTTTATAAAGTAACATATAGTGTAATATTTAGGTAGTGGCACAGTAGGTATATAATGTAAAATACTTTGTAAGCTTTTGAAAATATGTTTGGGACTACTTTTTTTTTTTTTTTTCCTTTCAGGGTCAACCTAAGCACTGTTATATGGGCAATTTGACTTCACAACGAATATATCCAGTAGTTTGCTGTATGTTGTCTGTTCGTTCTCCACATGTCATTAGCTAGCTAATAGACTCCCAGTGGGTATATTTCTTGCACTGGACAAGCACATACAGGGCCACCGCATGTCCAAGCTAATGGCCCACGCTAAAACAAATGGCCTCCTCCTTCATGGGTGGGAGACCGAGCTCTTTTGTCCTCCGCTGCCTGCGGCGGCGTTGCTGTTCACGTCGAGGCCTGCGTCGCGCTCTGCCACCTCGGTGGGGGCCGCGGGGGCCAGGGGGGCGCCGGCCGCACCCTCCCCAAGCAGAGGGCCCCCGCTCTGGGCCTGAGAGCCCGGGCTGACCCTGCGCTCGGAGACCAGGGGGCTGGTCAAGCCCAGGCTGCTGAGCGCGTCTAGAGTGCCGTCAGGGTCCACCATGATGTCGATCACTGAGGGCAGGATAAGTAAACAGCATGAGGCCTTTAACATTTTAATGAATATAATTCGCATGACATCTCATACATAATTGCTCAATGAAGCAGATGAGGGACATCTATTTAACAGGTTTTGTGATGCCATCTGATCATTGCCATGAATTATAACTGCTCAGCACTGAGGCATATGGATACACCACATAACTCCACATTTACATGGATCCTAGGAGAGTCGTTGAGCCACATGATTCCAGCCACATTTATCCTGAAACTGCTCTTACCGACGAGCTGTTTCTCGATCCTCTTCAGATCTTGTAGAATGGAGGATATCTCCTGTAAGGCAAAGAGCAGATCATTAGAGGAAGACAGACAGACAGAAAACAACTTCAGTCTGACAGTTCTGAAAAATTGTGATGGACCACTGAGGCACTAATGATGAACTGTTCGGTTGACTAACATGTTGACCTTATTTTCCATGGTAACAAGGGAGGAGCCATCTTTGTTTATCTTGTGTAGAAACTTCTGGTTGGTCAGCTGAGCCACTGATACAGATCGAGAAATAGGGTAGATAAAAAAAACAAACAAAGATCATAGAGTGGAGCACAACGCTCTCGAATCTTTGATAAAAACTATTGAGTAGCATAGTACTCATAGCCCGAGGCTGTCACGATAATTGGAAGAAGAAGCACATACTGTATCTGTTTGACAGTCACAGTTGAGTATTTCAGCTAGTAAAAAGAAAACGGAAGCCAGTGTCAGATCATGTAGGCTAGAAACATCACAGGACAGCTGTATCATTGTGCTCAGTGCAAACTGTAGCCACACAGTCCTCCTCATTGAATTCTGCACACTGAAGATCAAAAAAATCACACTGAAGATTGTATCCATGAGAACAGCATGGCTCAGAACAAAAGGCCTTTTCCCACCTTAGTGCCTTGCACTTCACAAATAAACAAATAATAGACTGTCAAAGTCAAAGTTTCTCAAAGACGAAACATTTGACAGTGTGCTATACTTGTCTGCCTACCAGAAGATCTGTCTGAGCTGGCCTGGGCTTAAGGGAACTGGAAAGGATGCACCACTGAGGTACTATTGAGTCCAATAACACGCCAAGAAACAGACGTTACGTGTGAATGTGTGTGTGTGTGTGTGTGTGTGTGTGTGTGTGTGCGGGACGGTGTGTAGAAGGGTCAGTTGAACCATTGTCTTCAGGAAAAGATGTAACCATATGATCTTCGCCTTCCTTGATTATTGACTTAATTTTATATATTGCAATGTTACAGGTCTCGGGGGGAATATGAACTGAATATATCCCAAATCAAGACCTCATTTAAAACCACAATGAAAGATGTGTCTGTAAAAATGTAAGCTCTGACGCCCATGACAGGATGACAGGCTTAACCATGACCTCAGCACTTCTGACCTTAACGCCTGGCACTTTAGCTAGGAAAAAAAATTAAATAATAGGGCCCTCAAAGTCTGCTCTCCGAGAGGAAGCATTTGACAGTGTGCTGTACCTGTCAACTCCTCTTTATGCCCCCTGGCATGGCTGCCAGAGTCTCTCTCTCTCTCTCTCTCTCTCTCTCTCTCTCTCTCTCTCTCTCTCTCGCTCTCTCTCGCTCTTTCTCTCGGAGCTGGCTTTGGGCTTTTTGAGTGAAGGGTTTGGTTTGGGTCGGTCGCAACGACCGACGACTTCTCCCGTCGGGCCGGATTTACGGCTCGGTCCCGCTGGCCAGGCAGTTACTCCTCACACTTAATCCGCACGAGCGAGGCCCGGGGGCAGGCCGTAAGTCAGAGCCGCCGTCTAATTAAACTGAGCGCCCACTTAGAGTTTTCTTCTTCCCGGAGCTCCGCTCCACGCCTCGGTTTCACCGCGGCATCAAAAAATCTCCGGGGCCCGAACTTGACAAGAGTTATTTTCCGAGGTTGACATCCTGGCTTTCCTACGACATATTTGTTACATGTACTATACCAGCTGATCCTAATTAGCACACATCTTCAGCCAGGTAGATCCGCTGATTGGCGGTATCACCTGTGTTAAGTGCACAGGTAGAAGGAATGGCAGGACTTTTACTCTCGGAAGCCAGATGTCTGGCTATTTTCAAAACTGTCTTGTTCCCTCAGTGCAGGTGTCATTTCAGAAAGAAGACAACCTGAACCTCCCTTCCCACCTGTCTGTCCTCATCTTGGAGATGAAGATCATAAGAACACTTAAGAACGTGAAAGTGCAAGTTCTGCCGAAGTGCAAGTTCTGCCAGGAACACTCTGACATCATAAATACATTCAATTGTTTTTTTCCGTCTATAAAATGTCTCGACTCGCACCCCTGAGGAGTCCTTAACTCTGAGTCTGAGGTGAGGATAGCAATACTAGAAGAAAGTTGAGAAGCACGAATTGAATAAAGAATTGAATATATATATCAAAATAATGATTCCCAGAAAGGCTAAAGTGAGAACAGGCACGGCAGAGCTGTCAGAGAGACTTTATCAGACAAACCATAAAGACCGTTAGCGAGACTTAAATGGTGAGCAATGGTCTGGGTTTCTACTTCAGAACTCGACCACGGACATCGAGTCCAGAAGAGAACCCTTCCTCTGATTTATGGATGTTTTATTGGTCAGTAATCTTCCAGGCTGGCAAAAGGACCACTTCCGGAGAGGCCATGGGCACCATGACGTTCAACGTTTGATTATCAGACGGCTAACTCCGCCTCTGGACAAACAACCCTTTGCTCCTGTTCAACCACCCCCTTCTCATTCACATAGAGGAGACATAGAATGGAAAACATTTTTGTCTTGGTTTTCATGAATAGAGGTTCTGCATAAACAAAGAGCTATCATGAACATGAGGCATGGTTGTGTGTGCCCTCCTTCATATGAAAATCTTGAACTTAGAAATAGCCACTAAAAAACGTTCACCCATTCTCTGTCCTCTTTAAAACCATGGCAACCATGAGGACGGGCAGGGTAAGGCGAGCTCACGTTATATCACATAGCATAGCGCTCCCATCGCTCCATCCGCTCCTAGTTCATCACTGCCACTACCCCACAGAGAGCCAGCTGGGCCAGCCGCTGGGTTGGGGGCCGATAAGGAGAGAGAGAGAGCCAGCGCTGACGCAGGGCCGCCACGGCGACGGACCGTTGTGGAGACGGTTGCTAGGATGCAGATGATGGGAGAGTAGGGGGGGGGGGGGGGGGTGCTAATAAAATATTGACCATACGCATACAACACTCACTTGCACACACACACATACACGCACGCACACACACACACACACACACACACACACACACACACACACACATATACAATCTTGTGCTTTAGCTGTTCCAAAATGCGGCGGATGTGAAGCTCGACTTATTCACCGGCTCCAGTCTAACACCAGGTGGAGAAGGACGGCGAGACATGAACACATGTATGGATGTATAATTTATAGACTTCAGTGTAAATGCGGGTGGGTTGCATGAGCTTTTGCGACAGGAAGAGAGAAAGAGAGAGAGAGAGAGAGAGAGAGAGAGAGAGAGAGAGAGAGAGAGAGAGAGAGAGAGAGAGAGAGAGAGAGAGAGAGAGAGAGAGAGAGAAAATGGCATACAGAGAACTACGCAGAAAAACGTGGAGTGGAAGACACAGTTGCAGGGCTTGTCCTAGTTGGTGAGAGAGCGAGAGCGAGAGAGAGAGAGGGATGGAGAGTGTGAAAGAGGGAGTGAGAGAGAGAGAGCACACTGGTTGGAGGTCTTGAGCAGTGAGAGAGAGATACAGAGAGGGATGAGGAGTGTGTGTATGAGAGAGAGAAAGATAGAGAGAGGAATGGGGGAGTGTTTGAGAGACATAGAGAGAGAGAGAGAAAGATAGAGAGAGGGATGGATGGGGGAGTGTTTGAGAGACATAGAGAGAGAGAGAACGATAGAGAGAGGGATGGGGGAGTGTTTGAGAGAGAGAGAGAGAGAGAGAGAGAGAGAGAGATAGGGAGTGTTAGAGAGAGAGAGAGATTGGGAGTGTTAGAGAGGGTGGGAGAGAGAGAGAGAGAGATAGGGAGTGTTAGAGAGAGAGAGAGGGTGAGAGAAAGAGCACACACTCACCTGGTTGGAGGTCTTGAGCAGTGGCATCTCCAGCTCCAGCTGCATCTTGCTCTGGATCTCCTCCCAGTTCCTGTCCTTGTCCTTAAACAGGATCCTGACCAGCAACACAGCGGATCCTGACCAGCAACACAGCAAACATGTCCCATTCAGCATCACTCATTGTCCCATTCAGCATCACTCATTGTCCCATTCAGCAGCCAGCACGCCTCCCAGTGTCAACTCCATCTAATGGCGTACTCATGTTGCTGGGGCATCGGAGAAACCCACATCAGCAGCACACATGCTGCGTCAGCGTTGTGTGGCGTGAACATACATACCACCGCACATGAATGATTGATAGCGCTGCTGTGTTGTGTGAAAGTGATATGTATTTCCACCGTGCCACGATGTGGGAAATTAAACCCCTCAAACAAAGGAAGCGAGTTTGTGTTTGTGTGTGTAGTTGTGGCTGTGGTAAGGGGTTAAACGAGCGGTGTCGTCGGCCTACCGTATTTTGCCGGTCGTCTTCTCCACCGCTTGCCTGATTTTGGCGGAGAGCTGGGACACGGACGCGAGCAGGAGACTGTCCATCACAGCCTGGGGGGACGGACAGAGACAGAGACAGAGACACAGCGATGCAATGACACAGTGCAGTATGCAAGGGCTAACAAGGGCTAATGTCATAATACTGAACAGGACGGAGTCAGAGGACACTGCAATGGGAAGTCCTCAAAAGCCTGAGGGGACAGTCAGAGACACAGCAATGCAATGATACATTACAGCATGCAAGGGCTAACAGGGGCTGATGTCATCATAATACAAGATAAGTTCAAAGAAAGCTACAATGGAAAAGTCTTCAAAAGCCATTATCCAACTGCGTTTAAACCCTGTTAAACCCTAAACCCCCATGTTCATGTCCACAGAGCACTGTAGCAACTCAAACTACGTAAAACCGACTGTTTTCACTTATATCTCTTATCGACAGCACTCTGAGGGGACAGTCAGACACACAGCGATGCAATGACACAGTGCAGTATGCAAGGGCTAACAAGGGCTAATGTCATAATACTGAACAGGATGGAGTCAGAGGACACTACAATGGGAAGTCCTCAAAAGCCTGAGGGGACAGTCAGACACACAGCGATGCAATGACACAGCACAGCATCATGTGAGGGCTAACATCTACTGATGCACACTAATGTTATAATACTGTACAAGATGGAGTCAAGGAAAGCTACAATGGGAAGTCCTCAAAAGCCACTATCCTGCTGTGTTTAAACCCTGCTAAACCCTAAACCCCCACGTTCACGCCCCAAGGGTGTAGTGCTGTTGTAGCTGCCTGGCCACTTTAGCTGTTGGTTGCAGCGACTCGAAACGGAGATCAATGTGAAAACTCGCCGGATTTCTTCTTCAAACCCTTGCTACCGTTTGTGTCCTCAGGCCTTTGTGGTCCTACTTCTAAGGATAGCATCACTTCATGCGCTTATTCGGCTATAATTACTTGCAACAGATGGAAAAAGAGAATAAAATCTATGGCGAAAAATACACACCACGTGTAATTCTATGCAAATTACACTAAAACAGAGAGACCGAGGGGGAGTTTCTTTCCTCAAGCCATCCACACCCTGAATACATATAACACACTCTAAATACATCACATGGACTTGCCTCACTGCACGCATACACACTGCACGTTTTACCCCCTTCTCTCTCAGTCCACACAGACCTATTTATTAAATTCTTCTAAATCCCTCTTCTTTATGTTCATAAATAGTTAATGACATCTCTGCACAGGGAAGTTATGCTGCTAAACTGCTAGTTCACTACATGTTTTACAAAGTAACTCTTTTACAAATAAAATCCTTGTATCCTTGTATCCTTCCTTGTACTTTTGAAAGCATCATGCATTTACAAGTGCAACCCAGGAATATATGGTTCTATCACATATACTACACTATACTATACTATGCTATGCTATAGTACACTACAATGCATGCTTAAATCTTTTATGTAAATCAGGCAAGTAGGATGCACATGTCAGCCAATAAGGACCCATTCCTTCCTTAAAAGCACACGTTCTCCTGGTCTGTGTATGGTGGCTACGAGATGACAGGTTACATCTTTGCTGGCCTCCTCCCTCTCAGAGGCACTCAGCTGCATTACATAAGTGGGATGGAGCAACAACAGCAGAGGCACTTGGGACTTCAGCATCTCAAGCACCGAGCGAGAGCCTCCTCTCAATTAGGAGACAGAAGAGACCTCTAGTGGACATTGCCTGTAAGCACAGGTCTGCTGATCACACCCACTCACTTGCATTGACTACAGCAGGCACCAAAGCAATGTGAAGGCACAACATGATGAAGGTACATGGCCCTAAATTTAGGGACTATTGAGAACAGGCCCTGGCATTGCCTGACCGATAACTGACTGATTCAAATGGCTGGAATTTATGGTGCCAGATTCACTATAAACGGTGCACAGACTGTACAAGTAGTCTTCACTCCTTTATATAATCATAAAACTGTAAAAAAAAAACGACAACAGATGGTTTCTCAGAGAAACCCAGAGAAATAAATGAATTCTGTACGGACGATAGATTCCTTGTCAGATGACATTAAGGATGACTCATTCGGCTATCTCCCGGAACTCCGTCTGTAATGGTTATTCAGAACACGATAAGACTGACTATATCACTAGGATGTTCTGACAGGCTCTTCACAAAAAAGTAAACTAATAATAACAACATACAGTTTATTGACATTTCATTAAGAAAATAGAGCTGTATACTGTCTTTCAACCTAGGAACTAAAACTATCCAATCTGTCCTGCTGTTTCACTGTTTTCTCTGAGAGGATCTGAGCAACGAGAGGTTTTTTATTCTCGCGTGTTGGACAGGGTCCGAGACACGAGGCGGTGCCAGTTTAGTTTGGCATGGCGCGGGCGCTCGGCTCACCTCGTCTCTGTTCCAAGTGCGGCGTCGGAGCGCGCGCAGGTCCTGCCCGTTGGCGGCCGGGGGGCGGAGCTCCACGCTCGTGGTGCTGATCTCAGGAGCGCTGCCCAGACTCTCCGCAAACACTCGGTCATCAAGCTGCCCGTGACGACACACACACACACACACACACACACACACAACATATTTCATAAACAAATTAGTCAAGAGGGTAAATGTCTTACATTCGTAAAACTATTTTTTAACCTACAGTATCTCTGTGCTCAGGTAGGGACAACACAGTTTGTGCTGCTTCCTTTTTGTATTTGTTACACAACATGTGTTATAAATGTGTTCAACACAACTTGCGACACATTTCAACACACCTCTGTGTCCAGATGGAGACCACACATTCATTTTAAGAGTGTAGATGAACATTAAAGGAGCTATCTTGAGTTTTCATTTCAACACATTCAACTTGGAACTCTTGCATTGGCATGAACATAGTGGCAATGCATGGTGCAATGGATAGAATTACACAAGAGCCATCCCAGTGCTAGTTAGTTTGCATGCTAACATCAATGGCAAGGAATTACAGAACCTAGGTGCATTTATTTTTCTAAAAGACAGTTTCAACATCACTTTTGGATGTTGCAAACAGAAATTCAAAAACGGCACCTTTAAAATATTAGTGGAGATGGTTTGTACAGGTGTGGGGATAGGCATGTGAAATAGAGAGATTCATTGTGCCCACTAAAATCAATACTAAATAAAAAAAAAATACTAAAATCACAGCTGTGTGCCTTTCATCATAACATAGAAACACGCAGCTACTGTATGCATCACAAGTTCACAACATGTAATTGCTTGAGCATCACCGGTCAGGCCATCAAACAGAGCTCATTAAAGCACTGGATAGGGGTACAATACTCATTTACAGTTTGGTCTTTTTCACAGCAAACCAGCGCATGATGAAAAAACAGGATTACAGGCACAATGTTAATCTCTCTCTAGCCAAAGTCGTTGCGTTGAAAGTCCCGTGAGGACTCTCTACCCTTTGAGCTATACGTGTTACGCACTATCATGCTCTACTAATTAAAGTGCAGGGCGTGTGTTGGCGCGCGTGCGTGTGTGTGCGCGTGTGTGTGTGTGTGTGTGTGCGACCAGGCAGATGAATCACAGGCCTTGGCAACATGCGTGACCCAGCTGCACTCTGAGGACATGGCACGCGGCATTATCCAACGCGAAGGCTGCGCCACGGTTTTCACTGCACTGAGAATCTACCGCACCCCCACCTCATTCTCCAGTGTCGGCCTATCGAGTAGGTAGTGAGGGTGTCGATGCAGATGACTACAATACAAGGCATGCTGTATGGCAGGGGTGGAGAACCTCAGGCCATCAGAGAGTTTGATCAGGCCCCTGAGGCAAACTACACCACTACAAAAAAATAGCTCAAACACAAAAAAACAAAAAGAAAAAAGTCAACTAAATAGATTAGGTAAAAATAGATAAAAGATTAAGAATAATTTAAATAAAATTGTAAGAAATTAATAACAGATCAACAAAAGTAAAGAATATGACTCAAAAAATTATTCAGCAAGCATTCTAACGTCCTACTATGGTTGTTCGGGTCAATTTGGGTGAACACATCAGACAAAACAAGTTACTTTTCACACACATCTACAAAGGTGTCATCACTGACAGGTAGCTACCATGGCGATGGTAAAGAAGATAAACAGCGGACGTGGAGAAGTGAGCAGAGGACTGCTTTTTCTGTTGCCGTGCCGTGTGTGTAGAGAAAGCTCACGGTAATAAAAAAGCTTCGCCTGGAGCATCATTACGATTCAACACAAAATGTAAAATTCAACGAGCTGCAGAGAAGCCACGCTAGTGTGAAAGTAAAAGTATATGTTAAGCACTAATAAAAAAGTGTGAGGTTTGAGAGGTAATAGAGTGTGGCATCCAGGGCACAGATGAGGACCATGCAGTGGGGCATTAACATTGACCCACATCATGAGGAGCCCACTTGCTCCTCACAGGAAGCCCCTGCAAAGACCCTGCCACCGCTAAGCCCTCCGGGGGCCTTTCAGCTTCGATAAAGAGAGACCTAGAACCGTTCTCTTAAGAACCCTGTAATGGAACGCTCTTTTGTAGAAGCAAACTAAAATTTCCACACACGAAAAGCCATTTAAAGCTTCAAGGACCATTTTTGGGGCGAGGAGGAGCCGTTATATTTTTGTTAATATCATTAGGGTTTGTCCTTCCGTGAGAGTTGGCGGTGCACTTACGGCAGAGGGGTCTGCAGCAGACGAGGGGCTGACGGAGTCGATCTCTCCGGCTACGTCGTGAATCTCACGAGCCAGCATGGCCAGGTCCTTAGCCAGGTCTTGACTGATTCTGGAACAGATATTTAGGGAGATTAGCAAACAGCCATAGCAGTTAACAACTATGCCCAAGATCCTCTAGTAATGGCTGTGCACACCAACGTTAGGATGCATGAAATATGTGATAAACAGGTGGGGACAATTTGGTCCAATAATATCTGCATTGAAAGCACACGACTCAAGTACACCAACGCATATACAGTATATAATAATGTCAAGAAATGTTAATTGTGTTGATGTGCGGTGATCTGAATCTTAATAACAACGCAAACTTGGTTGCTTAGATACACCCCTCTGTAGTTTCATTTTTAACATCGCCCACAGTGCAGAGGAATGGCCAGAGAATGTGCCCACACACAAAGTCTAGGATGACAAGTCCATTTCAATAACCTACTCAACGATGGCCTAAGCCCAGGGCTGGTCTAGATCCTGTGGTTGTGCACCCTCAGAGTGCTACCCGTTCCCACTTCCCACCCCAGAGTGTTATCTATGACAGAATCTGTCTGAGATACAGACATCTGGACAACAGCACAAGCATGTGCAAGTAGGAAAACTACAGTAGTTGGATACAGTGGTTGGAGATAGAAATTAACAATCACAGTTAAACAGTTAACTCTACTGCCCTTTTTTCTGTTTACCATCTTGTAAACTATGAATGGAAATGACCATTGTAGTTCAATGTGGATGTGACATATTCTTAAAAATGCTTCTCCAGAACTAAAGTAAACTTGACTACCCAAGACTTAACCAAAATAAAGGAAATTAATGGTTGATCTACAAACTTTTTAAAACTTGCCCTGAGGAAGGCCATTTGTGGATGAAACATCCTGGCATATATTTTTTAATGGATAGCCAAGTTTAATAAAGGCTTTTTTTTATAGAAATACCTTCTCGAGTGCCTCAGACTCACTGCAAGAACGAAATAATTTTTAAAAATGCTTCTCCAGAACTAGAGTAAACTTGACTACCCAAGACCAGACTTGACCAAAATAAAGGAGGCGAACGGTTGATCTGTCGGCCGTTACCCAAGACCAGACTTGACCAAAATAAAGAAAACGAACGGTTGATCTGTCGGCCGTTACCGGGCGATCTCCTCGCTGTGGGCGGTCCAGTCCCTCATGTAGTCGTCCTGCTCGCGCGAGTGGCGCCTCATGCCCACGGGGCTGGGGGTGGTGGGCGCGGAGCCGCCCAGCTGGGTCACCCTCGGCGCCAGGGGACGCGCGCGGGCGTTCTTGGTGGAGTGGCGGTTGGAGCCGAACTCGTCCTCGGAGGTGGAGGCGTACTCGATGGGCATGCGGCGCCAGCGGTTGTTAGCTGCGGGATAACGGAAGCATCCGGAAAAAAAACCCAGAATTGAACACGAGTGAGTAAAGGGAGGGAGAGAGAGAATGAGGGAGAGAGAGACGAGAGAGAATGACAGAGAGCTAGAGAGAAAAAGAGAGAAAAAGAGAGAGCTAGAGAGAGAGAGAGAGGGGTAATTACATTTAGGACTCAATTCAATTCTCACTGTGAGGCGGCCGGTCTCTCCCCCAAAGGCCTGAGATGTGCTCATAGGGGTTTCCCCCCTCATAGCAAATCACATTAGACACAGAAAAAGACACCGCCATGGGAGAAATAGAGTGAAGATAAAGCCAGCCTCTGAGAAGAAAGTCTCAGTATTCTTGGCCAACCATTAAACACGCCCAAATACAGCGCTTGTGGGTACTGTGTGCAATGTTTTGAACCTCTGAACACTTTATCTTTATTTATTTGCCTTATCTGACACTTATCCAAAGCAGGGACACAATGGTGGCAGCTGGGAATCGAACTCACAATTTTTCAGGCTACTGAATATTAGCCACTACACTACCACCACCCCAACACTAAGAAATCGTTTACAAAGGATTGTGCATCTTGTTGCAAGAAAGCAAATGGAAGCCTTTCTTGCCTCTTTCATCTTACTTTTGGCCAGGTAATGCATTAAGTCAACAACAGCAGCACAAGGGAGAGCCAAGTATCTCACCTGCAGTAGCGTTGTGGTTGTAAGAGGTGACAGCCGATTTGTCTGGGAGTTTGGAAGCACTGTTGGCCCGGGCCCTGGGAGCTGAAGCCGCGGCGGAGGGGTAGCCGCCGGACCTGAAGCCCGCTCGGGCTGCACTCTCTGGGGGAGGCCGCAACGGCAAGCCCCTGGACCGGCTGGAGGTCGCTTCCGAGTCGCTCCTCGCCGACGGCGAGCTGACGCGAGGCCTCCTCGGCTGGGCCAGCGCCTCGATCCGCGAGAGCGTCCGTCGGCCGGCGGAGGGGCGGGAGGCCGAGCTGGCCGTCGAGGCCTCCGACGCCACGGACAGCCGATCGGCGTCGCCCAGGTCCGCCTCCGGCGACTCCCCGAGCCGAGCTCGGCGGAGGAGAGAGGCGCGGGTGGGTCTCGGGCGCGGGGCGACCGCCGGCTTGGAGGCGGGCGAGGACGCGACGGAAGCGGCCGACCCGGACGCGGCGGTTTTCCCTCGTCCGGCCCGGCCGCCCGGTCCCGGTTCCGCTTTAGAAACGGCCTGCGCATGCCCGCGGCCCCTCGACGGAACGTGCGGCGCCGGAGGCGCGGGCTGCGTGTCGGAGAGCAGCGAGGAGTTCAGGTCGTCGTCGGTCAGCTCGAGCGACGTCCACGCCCGCGAGCGCGGCCCCCCCGCTCCCGACGCCGACTGCTGAGACGACCTCGTCTTGTCCGCCGCTCCGCCTCGGTTTGCCGCCGCTGCGTTCGACGCCACCCTGGGCGGCCCGGCTCCCGGGCGCCTCTTCTGCGCCACCTTGCGCCCGCCGCCGCCGCCGCCGCCGCCCTCGCCCCCGGCCTGGCTCACCGTGCTGGTCGTGTCGATGTCCGACTCGGGCGACATGGAGCCCTCCTCCAGCGAGTAGCTCGGCGGGTCGGCCAGGTCCGACAGCGTGGTCTCCAGGAAGGCGGCCACCGCCTCGTTGTCCCTCAGCAGCGTCGCCGCGTCGATACCGTCGCTGACCGGCCCGCCGCCGGGGTCCCTGGTCTGCGTGGAGGCGGCGGTGGACGTCGAGGTGGACGTGGCGGCGGTGGTCAGGCTGTCGATGCACGGGATGAGCTCCAGGGGCACGTTGCCGCTGGGCCTCTCCACGGTGAAGCTCTCCTGCCTCAGCAGCGGCTTGCCCAGCTTCTCCCGCTCCTTCTCCTCCTCCTTCCTCTTCCTCCCGTCCGCGCTCCTCCGCTCCGCGCCGCTGCCCGTCGACTTGCACGGCGAGCCGCCCTGCGACTGACCGCTCCGGCGTCCCCCGGCCTCGGAGCCCGCGCCTCCCGCCGCCTGCCTGCCGCCTCTCGCCGTCCCCCCCGCCGGGTCCCTGACCGTGGCGGCGGGGGGGCCTCCGACGGCCCTGTGGCTGGCCCTGGACGGCCCCTGGAACTTGCTCTCCTTCTCCTGGGTCTCCGTGTCCTGCTTCTCGGAGGTGGCGGGGGGCCACCGCGCCGGCCGGCTCCTGGACCCGTCCTGGAGGGTGGTCTCGTCCAGCGGGGGCTGCGGGAGTGTCCGCCGCTTGCGCTCCGTCTGGCTGGACGAGGGAGCCGAGGCAGAGCTGTGGGACACCTCACTAACGTCGGCGGAGACTGAAATAGAAAAAGAACAACGTCAATAACAACAACATCAGCAACAACAACAACAACGACAACACCAAAGTCATCAGAGGAAAACAGAGCCGAGTGATGATTTATCACTTCATGGACATAATGACAAAGAAATGGCTGTGATTGATTCGTTTTATCACGTCTTCAACACTACCTTGCAATGATCGTATTAAGTGTTCTGCTGCATTAAAATTTCATACATACTTTAGGCTACATTCTCATGAAGCAAGTCTAAAGACAACCATATAGGGATATAGGTACTGTATAAACACAAGTGAGAATAATAACCCACACTCACATATGTTTGCTTTAGAACATACTAAAACAGAAAAAAAACGCTTGTTCTCAGAATCAGAAAACACAAATTGAAGGAGTTGTCTCTAGACTCTCTACTATTATGGTCACAGACCCATCTTGCGTGACTTTCAGTGTTGGCAAGTGTGTGTAAGGGTTTAGATGACTACCTTTCTCGTTGTTGACGTAGACGTGCGATTCGGCGCCGGAACCTTCCGGATCGGTCCTCACGTGACTGGCCGCTAAACTGGCCCACTGCGAGACCCAGCGTGGGCCGCCCACCACCACCAAATCCTCTGGCAGGACCTGCGAGCAGGCAGAGAGACTTACACAGATCCCCTCCGCCACCAGATTAACCCACTTTAACACAAACTGACTCATCTACGGTTGCATGCAAAAACAAACTCAGTGAAAAAATAGCAGTGCTAACATTGACACCCTACGCTAGCATAATCAGACCGCTAATCCTGTGTTTGGAAAAGTTGAACATCTGTTGGGTTTTTTTTTTTATGGCTGATTTTGGACTTGTGCTTGTGTGTTTGTGTAAACACGGAAGATCAGTAGGGTACTGATGTGTCTGCTCTGAAGCTATCTTTGCGCAGTCGTCTATTCTAGGCTGTTTTGTACAGTCTAGATGCTGCTAGGTGCTGCACTGCAGAGGCTGTGGGTGGTCACAGTGGTTTTAGATCAGCCTATGTCAGTTCTATTGCAGTGCATGAATACAGCTATTTACTCGTTTTAGCTCCTATTTGGACATACACTTCTTATTATACTGTAGGTCTTCGTGTAGCATCATATTGTTTATAGCATGTTATTATAATAGTATTAATAGTATATATCACTGTATTGTTATGTTACTACATTATTATTAGTATGTTATCATATTATTACCGTATTTTCCGGAGTATAAGTCGCACCGGAGTATAAGTCACACCAGTCAAAAAATGCCTCATGAAGAGGAAAAAGCCTGACTGTAAGTCGTATTTATTCAGAAATGTATTCACAAAATCCAAGACCAAGAACAGACAGAGACTGTAACTAGACACAGAGGCCAAACAGATTAACATTAATGACGAGAATGCGTGAATGGTCGCCCACCTGTAGCTGTAGACAGTAATGTTTACTCCTCTTTCATTTCGGAATTATTCAAAAACATGTTAAATTTCATTTATCTCCCTCAACAATGGAATTCTCTTCTCTGATTGGCTAATGGGGTGGCCATTAACTTCGTATAACCTGCTACCTTCGGAGTAGTTCCCGTATCACACTTGAATATTAATTCGCCAAACTCGTTGCGAAGTTTAAATGAACTGTCTAGTTGCATCCAAGCTGAAATACAGACGTGCAGAACCATAGTAACATTGTAGCATATGACGGAGGTGGATTGTAGCTAGTTGGATGCCATGTAGGCTATAAAAGTAGCGATCTTTCAAAGTTAAAGTTAATCAGAATCCTGGGAAATGCCCGCTTGACAACGGCAGAGATAGAACTAACGACTGGCTTTTGGCCGTAGCAACCAGCCATTTAGAACTAAC
>NC_084994.1:39443718-39456218 GCF_963854185.1 Sardina pilchardus
ACCACCACAGCTTTTTGGAGGGAGCTTTTCTAGCCTATTGAAAGCGCACACTCTGACTCTAGTTCTAATAATACCCCATGGCATGGTCTTACACTCTTAAAAAAAAGGGTTCTCGGGGTGCTATATCGAACCATGCCGGCTTTAAAGAACCCTTAAGGGTTCCTTTGATGTATTCCACTCCCACCATTAAGTGGTGCCACATATGAAGCATGCAATAGAGCCAATAGTTTTCTACATAGCACATTTTTTCTAAGAGTGTAGGCTGGTGGAAAGTGAATGAGGACTTAGATGACGACTACTGAAAGTCACAGACGCCCCAGAAAGGATATCGTAGCCAAACCTCAGCTTGTCTTCCATTTTCAGGGTGGTGTACACTTGTTCTTGTATTCTGACATCATTCACAAACGTCTGCGTTGGAGAAATAGGAGAGAAGTGAGGAACCACAGACATTCAAATCCCCCAGAACAATTCAGATCAATTCAATAGACTCACTAGGCATTATATAGCCTGACTTACTCCATTAAGGCTCCCAAGGTCCTTCACTCTGTGCTCGTCCGTATCGGGGTCATAGTTGACGACAGCGTGCTGTTTATCAACGCTGCGAGACTGCACACAACAGGAAATGGCAGACGTCAACATCTCCAGACAACTACAAAACCCCACGCCGTGTCTGCTGACAGCAGGCAGACTGAATCATGGGAAATTGAGTTGTTGTTGATGTTGTTGTTGTTTTTTTTTTACCTGAAGCATCAGTTCGCAGTCGTCTCGGCCCACGAAGATCATCTCGCGGGGCAGGCGGTGGCGGGTGCCCCCGCTGCTCACCAGGAACCAGGAGGTCAGACTCATCTCTGCGCTCTCACGATTCTACTCACATCTGACCGCTGACCTCTACGCCATCTTAGTTAACGAGGCGCTTCACCTTGGAGAGGAAACATACACCCAGAAAATATATCACATATCACAAAATACATCAATATATCATATATTATACACTACTCACATAAAGTCAGGGATATTCAGCTAGGGTGAAATTTCAGGATGGATCTAAAATCTACTATAACTCTATATATACTAGTGAACTTAATGTGACCTTCTCTGAACTTTTGAATGCACATGTACAAACAGTTCAATGTTTCAATACTTTCCCTACTGAAACATTACAGTACATTTCACCCAAAGCCAAATATCCCTAACTTTTTGTGAGTAGTGTGTGTATATATAGCCTACAGTATACACTTATACAGCCATACATTCATCCCTTAGCGGCTCTGCAAAGATGTTTATCTAGTACATGTTTATTCCTGTGTATCCAATAACAGGTATCTTGTTTTCCCACAGGGCCACATTGGATTCATTTCTGGTGTGTCGCCTCTTGCACTGAGATCTTCCCATGGGCCATCAAGTGTTTCTAACAATAGCTAGGCAACAAGACATTCAATACATACTCTACCAGCCTACAAAATTCCAGAAAATTCCGCCCATTCCAGCCTAAATAAGATAATTCCTTCCTCAATCCTGAAAATAGAGCTCCACACCGAATCAAATTATACAATCTGGCCAGTCACACCCAGACAGTGTTCTTTTCCAACATAGAGCAGGGTAAGGATCCAAAACGCCCTTAGCAGAGGAAATGTGATCAAACAACACAATGTGACAAAAGGCGAGACGTCTTGTCTTTCATATCATACTGCTGAGTCGAACGGTGCTAACTGAGCCACTCGGACACAGTAGCCATCCGCCAGCAAACGTCAGGGCCAGAAAAAAAGCCTTACATCATTGTGTGTGACCAAATAATATGAGGAGGAACACACCCTCTACACACCCTCGATGAGTCTGTCTGTTCACTTCGAGTGTCGGCCTATACACGCCACATTTTCTGACAGATTTAGGACGCTGAGAACATGTAGTTAATTTCTCTTAAAAGACAAACACATAGCACCACAAGGCAGCCACAGCATTTATGTGATGTTTGTAAACAGTGTTTTCTATGAACCCTACTGCTCTAGACCTGTCAAGTCACTATATCTAGATTTCGTTTTACATTTTCATATCCTGAAACTCCTCAGACAGACATCTCGTGTGCTCATGAGGCTGGGTCGTGCAGCACAACCCATCGCACCGGGACGTCTTGGAAGTATGGCTTGGCCTTAATAGTGTGCGGTCCAGCGTGAAGCTGATCCATGCTAGCACATCACAGTTTTCTGTAGGCTACCCAGTCCTCCTCTAGATAGATCGTGTTTTCAGTCCTGATTCGAAGTGATATGAATGAACCAATTGACCTATTTGTAAATGTATTAGAATGTTATAGATACATAGTATTTGCGAATTTGTGAATATTAATACACTATTAAAATACAAACCTATTTCAACTGTGAGCCAACCTGAAAATGACAACACAATGGCTTGCATCTAATCGAAACGCTGTATTGACATTTAATTATCGACACTAACAATGTCAACATTCACAATAATCTGCCTTGTTTCCAGATCAACGCAGTGTTAACAAAATATCTTAATAAAGGCTCTCATTTACGAGAGCTGATCGAACATGTGCAAAACATGTTTATTCCATAAACGCCTACAGTACATTTAGACCATTCCATAGCGACCTCCGAATAGGATGCTCACGAGATGTTACATCTCTGTTCTGGTCGGCAAGAAATAAAGCTGGAGTCTCTGTGTTCGACACATATCTCTGTGTGCGCCATTTATTACGGACAAAATTCAAAACACTGTTGTCAATAGCTTATCTAAAGGATCAGCATCATGTGTCATTTCCGAGTCATGCCGAGGCCGTGCAGCAAAGGAAGACGCGAACACGGCTAATTAACCATCACTATCATTCTTGCCATCGTTTAGGGTTGAAGAAATTAAACTGTCGGTGTGGTCATTCTTCTGAATCTTAAAAAACGTGCGCTCTGTACTTACCGTTTTGTATCCCTTTGCGTTTTTGCGACAGGCAGGCAAATATCCCCGATGTGGCTTTCTGCATAGATCATCACTCGCTGCCCAGCCCTAGTCAATGTTGCCATTGCTTTCTTAGACACAGGGTGGCGCTGCCCTGACGCGTCTGGCGTGCGTGAAAGATGCTTTACGCAAGTTACGCAATAGTGATTCGATCAGGGGTCCCCAAAAAGTACAATATTCTCTCTTTTGTGACTGCATCGTCTTATCGATAAAGTAACACCATTTGCTACCAATGCCAGTCCCCTACCGCTTTATCCAAAGGTCTAAACTGGAGATTCAACAAACCATAGCATCTAATGCCTGCTCGGAAGAGAAGTGGAAACGGGAGGAAGAACGAAAGTTACGGACTATGATGAGGAGAATACGATGAAGGTAAAAGGTGTGAGTTAAAGCTGACTAAAAATAATTCCACATGTGAATATAGTAGGCCTGTGTATGACCTGTATTTACATACACGACACCTAGGAGGCTTTAAACACATTTAATAGCACTGATAATAAAATACTGATGATGTTACCTGCGGAGTTTAAAGGCACGTTTAGACTTGCTGTAGACAACGCGTTCGTGTACGCATCATGGCTGTCTCGCGTATTTTGCGGTCGTTTGGTGCGTCGGTCGTGCACGTCGTCGCAAGCGAACACGACGCGTCCGCGAGATGCAATACTGACAAGAAAGTAGGGGGCGATCATTACCAAAAGAAAGTGACTGCAAGATGCATTATCGACATCAAAGCTGGGGGCAATCATGAGAGTAAACAATGGCACATGGCCACATCCACATCTGATATTAGGCTAATAGTCTCCCCCTGGTGAAGACCTCCAGTAAGGTGCGTAATGCTGCAGCGAGTCTGTACACAGGACACAGCAGGTCGCACACGGTCGCATACGCTTACGTTTGGTCTAACGGCAAGTATAATCCCAGCCTAAGGCGGCGCAGGTATACACAAACGTGCGCTTAATTTGGATACTGCTGAAGCAGTTTGGCACAATTGCGCATTATCGGATAACCTGATTTCAAACAAGTGGAAGCAAACAAATAATCTGCTGAGAGTTCCAACACCATCTGTATAGTAGCTGCTACTTGCAAATTAGCAGTATGAAAGAAACCTTTCCTAAATAGAAGTCGATTTCTGAACTCTCGAACTCCTTTTAAAAATGCAATTTCGTTTCCCACTCGTTAGATGGCCTCAAGTAACCACTAAATGTTTTTTGATACGCGAACAACAACTAATCTAATTTGACGGTAGAGGGAGCTTTTGCGTCAAGTAACAGTCCAACCACTGGCTGCACATCTGAAATCATGTTGGATAGGCAACATTTGCGCTGTCTGTTGAACACGCAGGTAGAAGTTTGATTAACTCATTGGCTGCCAGCGATTTTCAGTGCAGAGTGCTCCATACTGCCAGACGTTTTACAGCATTTTGACTGTTTTTCCAAGATCCACCGAACGGTGAGCTTTATGACTATGTAAACATCGAAGGTACCAAATGAAAGAGTAGACTCTCTTCTTTCACCAGGAAAAAACGGTTTGTTTCTAGCGTTTTCCGTTCTTTAGCAATCACCAGTAGAACATGGGTTAGTTAAGCTAAAAACACCTGTTTTTGACCAAAAAGTGGAGAAAACGATCTTTTTGTGAAAATCAACTTTTTAACGTTAGCGTTTCAGTAGTATGTCAACCACGATTGCACTGTTATCTCGTCAGTCTCGTCAAGGTTGCTAGGGACTCTGATGGTCGCTATAGACTCTGAACAGGACGGTAGACTTAGCAAGCTAGCACTAGCAAAGTTGTTGTTAGTCTATATAGCAATATCCAATGTAAATGGATCATACCGTTCACGTGTTTTCCATCCTTGATGTAAGAAGTAAGCATATTTATTCCCTGCATCGCGTGCAAACTAGATCCACTGTGGTCGATCTTCAGTGTTAGCTTGTTGCATGCTGGTTGCATGTGTCTGTATGTGCACTTTGCAGGCAGATACTAATCATCCAAATGGCACTGCTGCCATCTAGCGGTTCGGATCGCTAGTACAGTCTGTTTACAAGCCTGAAACTCTGCCAGATCGTTCCCAAGCTCACCCAGGAGCCCTCCCCATTGAAAAAGGCAATTGACGTCTATAGACGTCAATGGCAGTGAACGTATGTGTCTAAATTGACGTTTAAAGACGTCAATGGCAGTGAATGAGTTAATGACTTGTGTACCTATAGTAGTTTGAATAAGCTACTAAAACTAACGGAAATAAATAATGTGTTTCCCATTCAGAAACACCGAGTTCCACTCTGCCTGAGAGGGAAAATACATCACTAACAGTACTCGTGGAAAACATGAAGAGATCAGATGCAAAAGCATCTAAAAGCCATAATATATATTTCCATTGTTCCTTCAGAATCATGCGTTGTAATACACATTATTAGTCCTCAGACACATAGCATAAATAGTAAAATAATAATAATAATAATAAACATCTATCATTTACTCAATGGCCACAATATGGTGCAAATACCTCTCTGAGACTAATTGCGGGTCCTATTGGTTCCACGGGGTTTGGGGTCAAAGGGAGTCTTCATGGACAATTAAATCACATTGGACAGAAACACCAAAGGCTCAAATTGCTGAAGAGAGAGACTATTCTTACTTTATGCTCTCCTGCGTTTACCCTGTTTAATGAAGAGAAGAATTTGGAAAAGAACCAGATTTGTTTTTAGTTATAAATAGTTTGGGAAATAACGCCTGGTGTTGGATTTTCTAGAACTCTGAAGTTTTAAAACAGAGACTTTTTTGTGCATGTCAGTGGTCCTGCTATTCTGTGAAAAAGTGCATTCACACGCATCCTACACCGAGTCAATTTGTTTGAGAAGTCCCTTGTTGTCATACCACAACGTATATTCCCCAAATGTGGGGGGAAATGGTGCGTAGCGAGCTCTTCAAGAGCTTAACTGTGTTTTCACCTCGAGTTGTTTCACATTCAAGAAATGTGGTTATGTTGGATGTTTTCATTTTCACATTGCATTGTGGACCTCAAGGTGTTGGGGGGGGGGGGGGGGGGGGGGGGGTAGGGGCGGTATTTCTCCTCCGTTTGCCGCGCTTCGCCTTTGCCTATAATCTATTTCCAAGATAAGGGGGGAGAGTGGCAGCCAATTTCCTCTTCAAGTAACCCTCCAGCGGACTCTCTGAACCCATGTCAATAATTGGTTGCTCTGCCTACTCGTCTCTGTCCGTCTCTCTCTCTCTCTCTCTCTCGCCCCCAATCCCTGATCCCTCTACCCATTGGCTTCCCAGGGTCTATTTTTCATATGCATCCCATAATGACCGTCCATTGGTTTCATTCTTCTCCCCCACCCCTCCCACCCGCGCGCTCGCTCGCTCACCGTCCTGCCCCTGTCGTGCGTGTCTGAGTCCATCTATCGCACTGACGTTCAAGTTCGCTGGAACGTCACGTCCGCACTTGAACTTGCAGCAGCTCAGGGGGCTTCTCTGCCACCCTCCTCATCTGCTCTGTCTCTCACTTTCTTTCGGAAGGAAAAGCCATGAAGTCCGTAGCGCCGTGTGTATGGTGTGCGCCTCCCTGGTCTAACCTGTGATTATTATTTTTTTTTGCCGTATTTTTTCCCCTCTTTGGATGTCCAGCGCATCGATGAAGACGTTTTCTCCGTCCGGAGCCTCCTTTACAAAGACTTTGGCATTCCCAATGTGATCCAAGCTGAAGGCTCCAATTCTCACCATGTCTCGCCGCAAGCAGGGCAAACCCCAGCACTTAAGCAAGCGGGAGTTTTCGCGTAAGTTGAGGGCATTTTTTTTTGCTGTTTTGAATGTTTGTTTATTTCCCCTCGGTGCTGCATGACTCGTGGGGCAACGTAGATGATACTACGAGTACGAGCGTACTCCATGGTCCACCGTTCGAGCTTAGGACACGGGACTCCGGGGGTGCTCCGCTGTGGACGGACCGAAACTGAAAAGTGTTTGGCGATAAAGAGCAGCACCTTTACTCAAATGCTTTGTCTTAGTTTATGTTATGACTTAAGTTATATGAAACCATTCCAGTAGCATATCTGAAACCATTGCTTTGAGAATGAGCAGATATTTCAAGAATATGATATTGCAGAGCGGACCATTGAGGAGCTTACTAATGTCTGGTAAACATAACTAATACATTATCCAACGCAGTGATCTTGCGGTATAGGCTTAATTTGGCTTAAGAGGAAATCACATTAAAATATATTGGTTTAGTTCAACAACTTGTTTTAAATGGAGAGGACGGCGAACAGTCATAGGCTCAGTTGAATGCCAAACCATTTTTTTGTGGTTTTATGCGTGGTGGACATTCAACACGAAAGATGGATAAAGGAAAATAGAAACCAACACAAAGCTTACAGTTAACTAATTTCGTTACGGCTAATTTTTGTTTTAACCATCTCTAATCGCATAGGTTTGAGAGGTTTTTCGTAACTTTAGTGTGGAACTGTCTTTAATCTGGGTGGTGGTGAGCAAAATATGTTATTGTGGGTTCGGTGACGACTAAAACAGATAGGCCTATCAAGAAAGTGTCCCCTTAATTTATGTTTTTACCTGAAATATCTCTTTGAGAATGCTTTTACTCTGCTCTAGACGCACTGCATAGACTAGGCTACGACCACACGAAGAGCATATTGCCGAGACCACTTCATTGTAGACAATGCGTTTGTCACCAAAACCCTGAATGTTCTTAAAATCAGATCATGCATTCAAACTGCACAATGCTAGTAACTGGCTGACTGATTGGATCTCAGTAGGGTATGGTTCGGTTCGGTTCTCGTTCTATGAAAACGATCTTGCACGCTCACGTTGGGCCACCTCAAGTTGCGTTCGTGCAAATGCGATCGATAGGGGGCAGAAAATTGTCAAGGGGCTGTATGTGAACTTGAACTTGATACAATCGTCTTACACACCACGTATTCTTAAATCTGTCACTCAGTTGATATGATGAAAACAGAATCGACAAATTGCATGTAGAAATGTATTCCATAGATTTGCAGCCTTGCGCATTGTAGCCTAAATGGCGGGCACAGTCGTCCCGGGTGCTGCCCATAACCTCAAGCGGTTGGGAGGCAAATTCCTCAAGAAACATTTACAGAGGCTTCGGACACAATAAGACAAATATCTTTTGAAGTTTCAAACTTTCGCACCACATGGTCTTCGCTAGCGATAGCCATGGGCCAGTTTGCAGTGAAAACTGTTTGGCGTGCTTTCTCGGTTTATTGGCGTGGCAGTTGCATGCAACTGAATGTTTATGTTCTATGGGGGTGGAGTGAAAGGTGAACCTGGCTTTAACCTCATCTGGGCGCTCATCTAGAGCGGCTTACTTACTGAAGATAGGTCCTTGAGAAACGGAAACGGCTTCGGTCTTATTAATACCGTCAAAATGCGCTGGAATGTCGCACGGGCCCCCTCCCGCCCGACCTGACACGGAATCAAGGGCAGCCCAGCACCAGCGGCAAGAATTCCCTTTATCTCAATATCCCAGTTTGGAGTGTAAGATGTCGTTCTGATTGCTCTTTCATATGCTGTCTGTCTCGGCGCCTTCTGGGACCTACCCCATATACGCCCCTCAATATCTAACCTCAGTAGTTCAGAAGATCCCAGCACTTCAACTAAATGGGTTCCAATCATCTTGAAGTCAAATTAAAATCTATTTTTTGATTCTCTGAGGTGTTAAGTTCATTAAAACGTGAGATTGGCTCCGTGATAAAGAGGGTCAAGCTACTTAACTCTGCTCAGCGACTGAGCAACCCTGGCTCTCTTTCATACACTGGGCAGTCAGTCGTGGCTTTCTTTCTTTCTTTTTCTTTCTTCCTTTCTTTTAATTCTATCTTTCTTTCCCACTTCCGTTTTTTCTTTCTTTTTTTCTGTTAATCATGTGTTAACACGTTGACTTACTTTGCATCTATTGAAAAATATCAATATGCTATTGCTGCCATCCACACAGTCTTTCGTAAGCAAAACCTCAATTTCCAAGTGCCATTTTATCCTCTTCCAGCCAAAACATCAACAATTAGAAAGTAGAACAAACATTTACTGGACCATACATAATGAATAATGACTATTTGTACTGGACTTCAGCTCTTTGCTTTTCTTAATATTCAGATCTTTACAAATCTTGAAAAATGAATGCCCCTCTGACATTTTAGTACATAGAGACCTGTGTACCTCTTATTAGTCTGAATGAGTCAAATGAATGTTTCACTGTTTGTTTAGAGCCACGGAAGTAACCAAAGTGACTTTCATATGTAAACTATATATTACAAGGGATTGCATTGTCCCGGGAGCAACTTTGGGTTAAGTGACTTGCTCAGGGGCACAACGGTGGAAGCCGGGAATTGAACCCACAACTTTCAGGCTTCTGCACGCTAGTCCAGCTCCTTAACCACCACTACACTACCACCGCCCCTAACTAGTCGTAAAGAAGTCATCAGAATGCAGTTTGCCTATAGTAACCTGTGGTAGTAGCCTTTGTACTGCTGTGTTATTGTGGAGAGTTGACCTGTGTTGTTCTTCTCACCTGTGGTTCCATATAGCCGAGCCTGTGACAGCCGACCTTCCTGAGGATCCCCATGACGATGCCCGCCTGCTGCCGGCGGCCGCCTCCGCGCTGCCCAAGGGCGAGCCGGACCTCCTCACGTGCGGGCCGTGCCACGCCCGCTTCCCCCTGTCCGACATCCTGCTGTTCATCGAGCACAAGCGCAGGCAGTGCCACGGCCGCCTCTGCCCGGAGAAGGACCTCGGCAGCAGCAGGCCCCGCTCGCCGTCGTCGTCGTCGGTGTCGCTGCCGGCCACCCCCTCGTACCTGGCACCCCGTGCCATCATCGCCCCCGGGCGTCGCGGACGCCACCCGGCGGAGGCGGCGATCCAGGTGACGCCGCACGACCACAGGGATAACTTATCCATGGCCTCCCCCGGAATATGTCCCAAACAGGAGCACATGACAGGTACGTGACGCGTCGCGGAACGGCACTAGTTGGTTCGGTTCGTTGGTTCACTAGTTGGATCGAGTGACCTTGACCTTGAACCCTGCCACCCTGTCCCAAGGTCGTTGTTCCGTCATAGCACGGATCTGAGGATCCAAAAAATCCCTCATCTGTTCACTTCACACTGAATACGTTTGTATTGAGAAACCATATGGAATTGATACAGTGTTAGTATGTTCTTCTCCATGCTTATGGATGTGAGAGCAGAAGAAGAAACATAGTCCTTGCAGATGTCTGAAATGGTTAAGCCGCCACCAGCGAGCGGGTTTTTCAGACAGTGTTGAAGTTGTTGTTATTGGACAGTGACAGTACGGTCTCGCGTTTATGATCGTATAGATTCCTGGCAACAGGAGCGGTCATGAGTTGCAAAACCGTTCTCACCTCTCCCTCGTCATCTCTCCATCTTCAAGCTTCTTTCAAGAGCAAAAGAAAACAAATTGAGAGAGAGAGAGGGAGAGGGAGAGAGGGGAAAGAAAGAGAGAGGAAAGAGAGAGTGAGAAAGAGGAGTGCAGAGGAAAAGAACAGCGTCTCCCTGACCACAAATGAGAAATATCTCTTGGCGGTTCCAGCTCGTCTCATGTGGGACTGACAGATGGAGCTGAGTTTCCAGCCCTCTCTCTTTCTCTCTCTCTCTCTCTCTCTCTCTCTCTCTCGTGGCACTTGTAAACACTCATCTCCCAAATTCACGCTCTGAAGATGAAGGGGTAGCCAGAGAAAAAAATAAAATACACAAACACATAAATAAATAAATAAATAAAGAAATAAAGAAATGAATAAAAGAAAGCGCGGAAAGGACGGTCCTAATTATTTTCAGCTGTCAGGGCCGGGGCATTTTATTTTAGGAATTTATATTGCCACTAATTGTCACCGCTGCGCCTCGTTTCTCAAATGAGGAGAGCTGGCCACAGCCCGACCACATCCAGGATCAGCGCGCATAAACACCAGCATAAAAACCCTTCAGCAGCGAGTGGCAACGCAGCTCTAGCGTCTCACCAACGTTGGCGAGTGCCCACGTACTCCCAGGGACAGCGGCTGCTCAGGGGCCCCCGAGTCTCAGGGCTTTTTGGAAGAGCACACGAACACTCTCCCTGCCATGGTGCGTGTGTTAAGGTTAGCCTGTCCTGGCTGAGGCTTGGAGTGGTGTGTGTGTGTGTGTGTGTGTGTGTGTGTGTGTGTGTTGTGTGCGTCTGTCTCTCTGTGTGTGTTGATCTCTGAAGCACTTTTCCACTGTGTGGCTTCGGAGTGTAATGCTATCTGAGCCGGGGATTCTCTTAAGTATTTTCCACTGATATTCTTCACAGTTTGTCTAATGATTGAAAACGTTTTTGGAAAAGAAATGCAGAAGTTGGAAAATTGTTCTTGGAGGAGAAAGCCGCTGAATTATAGTTCTGGAACGTGTTTTTTGGATACATCTAGGGTATCCGTTGTCACAGGTTGATTTTATTTTATTTTGTACAGACAGAATATTTACGCTCTGCTTGAGCCTAGTTAGGAATCTCTCTCCCTCTCTCTCCCTCTCACTCCCTCTCTCTCTCTCTGTCTCCCTCTCCCTCTCTGTCCGCTCATTCTCACATACATGTTTTATGCCTCTGTCAGCTGCCTAACATGGCCGTAAAGCTAATCTATGCAGTATTGTGAAACTGCGAACATGATAGTCTGGGGTCACTGACATTATGTTACACTACAGGGCCATGTTGGTTTACTGCCTAAACCCAATGACTCCTGGCTGCTCACTGTATATATATATATATATGACTGCACATGCTCTCATCTGGAGAAGGAGCAGCCATGTTGTCCATACAGTTGGCTAGTGTCCTCTCTAGGGAGCTAGGTGGCGACTAGTATGCGGCCATGTTGTCCATACAGTTGGCTAGTGTCCTTTCTAGGGAGCTAGTGTCCTCTCTACGGAGCTAGGTGGCGACTAGTATGCGACCATGTTGTCCATACAGTTGGTTAGTTTCCTTTCTAAGGAGCTAGTGTCCTCTATAGGGAGCTAGGTGGCGACTAGTATGCGGCCATGTTGTCCATACAGTTGGTTAGTGTCCTTTCTAAGGAGCTAGTGTCCTCTCTAGGGAGCTAGGTGGCGACTAGTATGCGGCCATGTTGTCCATACAGTTGGTTAGTGTCCTTTCTTGGGAGCTAGGTGGCGATTAGTAGTATGCGGGCCTGTTAGGGAGATAGTGAAGACCGTGTGTGTATGTGGACGCACCCACGGCGTGAAGACTGTGTGTGTGTGTGTGTGTGTGTGTGTGTGTGTGTGTGTGTGTGTGTGTGTGTGTGTGTGTGTGTGTGTGTGTGTGTGTGTGGACGCACCCACCGCATGTGATTTGAGTGACGTGGGAGCATCTTTGCGGGCCATCTTGAGGGGGATTAGGGTGGACGATGGGTGACATTGTTTTACACACAAACACACATGTATACACACACACACACACACACACACTGTCTGACAGTGCAGCGTCGGAGCAGATGTCATCCATGACAGATGGAACACTGTGCAGGGTCTTGCTGTAACCGGCGGCAACTCTGCTGGGC
>NC_084994.1:39466218-39493095 GCF_963854185.1 Sardina pilchardus
GCCGAAGAGGAGAAGAGTGGAATGATCACAAGAGAGTTTGTGTGGAAAAAAAAGAGAGCGGGCCTTTCCCCTCTCGCCTCTATGGCCTGAAGTCAGTGGGACACCAACAGTTTTGCTCTCTCTCTCTCTCTGTTTCCCTCTCTCTATCTCTCTCAGATGCGCACACACACACACACACACACACACACACACACACACACACACACACACACACACACACGACTATGTAACTTGAGCCTAGCGTGCCAACCCACACACACACATACAGAATGCCGAAAGACTGTTACTAGACAATAGTGATGACATGGGAAACATAACCTACATAAAGGGGCACGATAGGCTAGCATGTGTGTGTGTGTGTGTGTGTGTGTGTGTGTATAATGGGCAGGGCTGGTGTGTTTCTGCTGTGTACTGAGGTCACAGTGGGTGCGGTGGACTCTGGATGTGCTTGGGTGGTGTGCTTTGCATTATTCTTTTCTGCTGCAGTGGTGCAGAGATAAGGGTAAATAAACACTGCTGTCAACTGTATGTGGTATGTGTGTGTGTGTGTGTGTGTGTGTGTGTGTGTGTGTTTAGGCTGGTAATTGTTGTGACGTATCATTTGCAGCTGACTTGGTGTCTCATGAGAACATGCTTACCCTCTGCCTTCATGGAGGCCCCTTGTCTACACCAGTGCAATATGTTCTCACCTTCCACACACACACACACACACGGCACCTGCAGACTCATACACAAACAACAATGTACAGCTTTGCGGAGACACAAGCCAATGGGTGCACACACAAACACTTGGACACACACAGAAAGATTATAAGCGTACATGCAAACACACACACACACACAAGTGGCAGTATGAAGTGTGAGCATCATATACATATGTATGTAGGTAACGAGAGCGAAGGTGCTCATATAAGACTGTGTGTGTGTGTGTGTGTCTGTAACAGAGAGAGACAGAGAGAGGGAGAGAAAGAGACAGATAAACAGGGGGACAAAGAGAGGGACAGAGAGTGGCCAGGTTCAGTGTTGTTCAGACAGCAAGACCTGTCAGGACCGGCTGTTGCCCTGACGACCCCCAAGTGCGCCCCCCCCCCCCCCCCCCCCATCCCCCCCACTGACCTTGATGTTTGTTTATCTGTGGAATGCAGACATGGTCATCCCTGTGCCCCCAAACACAGGGAACATGTTGCACTTTGACACTGATCCCTTTGTTATCGCCATGGTTGCTGTTGTTGTTATTGTTGTTGGTGTTGTTGTTGTTGTTGTTGTTCTGATAGCGGTGTTGAAAATCTCTAGTGTCTCTATTCAAATGAGCACCCCTCACTTGAACCCGTTTCATAGTTTGGATTTAATTGTATCGATTGTCTTTATGCAAATGATCACAGAACAAAAGCCAGGGACAACTGCCTACAGTCAAGCACACACTGAAGTACTGTAAAGCAACTCTGTCAATTGCTTATTGAAGTACAGAAAAAAAATATACTGTAGCAGGTAAGACCCTCCTTTGGCTAAAGATATAGACCCTCCTTTAGCCGAAGATATAGACCCTCTATGGCATTCCTAGTCTCACACGTGTGTGTTGTATTCTCCATCTCTCTGTTTTGACGTCTTCCATCTCTAATATATGGGTAGAGTCTTCCTGTCCTCCTGTTCCGTTCTTTAAATACATATAGGTAGTGCCACCATACAAGACATATGCTCAACAGGCAATGACGGCTATGCAGAGGCTGTGTGTGTGTGTGTCTGTGTGTGTTTATGTGACACCCCTTCTTCTAACATCATGACACATGGGTCGATCCAGCCGTACAGCCCACAGTTTCGATTGCTGTGCGAGAACGTCGCCACGTGTCGCGACCCATTTTTTCGCCTTCCATCGCATTCGCCGAGACGGCCCCGAGGGCAACAGGAGACCTATAGCGGCCGGCCACGCCGGACCCCGCGGATCATGCTCTATATGGAGCGGTGCCATGGATACCCTGAGCTATATGTTGCCCTGCGCGAGAATCCCACTGGCCTCATAGGGGGCTGGGGGGGGGGGGGGTGTGGGGGCAGGAGGAGGAGGGGGTGGTATCAAGCCTGTGCAAATACTTGGAAATGAGGTGCACCTTCATGTGTGCACCAGTGCCCCCCTCCCTCCCTGTCGCTGACCTTCCAGTAACCTGTAAATGTCTTTCTCTCTCTCTCTCTCTCTCTCTCTCTCTCTCTCTCTCTTCATCTCTCTCTCTCTGGCTCTCTTGCTCCTCACCTTCTCTCTCGTTGGCTTTCCTCGATCTCTGTTCTTTCGGCCTCTATTTTTCTCTCCTTCTCTCTTTTCTTTTGTCTCCCTCTCCAGTCCTGTCATGTCAGTAGATGAAGGGGCAGTGGGGGGAAGTTCAACACTCTTTCTTTCCTTAGGTTCCCTCTCTCTCTCTCTTCTGCCCTCTGAACTCTCTCTCCTGTTCTCTCTCTCTCCTGACCTCTGAATTCTCTCTCTTTTTCCTGCTCTCTCTCTCTGTCCTGTTCTCTGAACTGTTGGCCCCTGGCCTGTTCGAGGAAACGGTTTTAAAGGTCTGGGCCAGAGGAGCAGGAGGAGGTTGAGGAAGGAAGCCCTTCCGATGTGCTCCGTCTCTAGTGGCAATGCCACGGCAACATGGCCACAGCGCCACGGCAACAGTGCCACTCCTGACTTCACCGTTTACTGCTGCTGCACCAGTTTGGTCCTTTTTATGGTCTACAGTTTGTGGAGACTTAGATAGATAGATAGATAGATAGATAGATACTTTATTGATCCCCAATCCCCAATATACACTATCAGAGGGGCTTGTCCTACATCATTTCAATTTACTTTGTTTAGTTTTGGGTTTGTGTATATACATTCATGTCATATTCTTTGGTACAGCAACTGCAGTTTTGTTTAAATTCAAGTTAATACCTGCGCTTCTTTACTTAAGCTAAGTGTCGTAACAACACGTTGCTTTGTGTGTATGCCGTGCCGTTTTTGACCAGCTGCTCTTGTTAAGTTCCACATAAGCCGTCTGTTATCTCTGAGTGGCGGAGTTCCTGTTACTAACCTCCCAGTCACCACCACTGAAGCGTGACGGCGACACTGTGGCCGGTCGGGGGGCCGGCATTGGTCACTTCGGAATGCAATTCTAGGGACAGTCAGGGGTGGAGGGGTGGACGGGGGTGGTGGGTCGGGGCTGGGCCCATATCTCTGGCGTCCAGACGGGGGGAGAACGCCACAGACGCATCCCCAGACACCACTTCCTCTATGGGTTCATAAAAACAAGTCTGCTAAGGATGGCTCACGGGCACAAGGTATTAATAGGGACTACCTTCCGTTGACTCTCAGAGAGTGTGTGTGTGTGTGTGTGTACAGTATTTGTGCTTGTTTTGAGTCATGAGAGTGGTGTTTTTGTTGTTGTTATTGTTGTTGAGTGTTTGGCTGTTTGTGTGAAGCAGAAGAGGTGAACTCGTGGTTGCGTTGACTGCGGGCAGCAGATGAATTTGAGGAAGCAAGCGTCAGGCTAACTGTGTCTCTCTGCATGTGCTACTGCCATTAAGACAGAACGGGTGCTGAGTCTGTCTAGAAAGTCCACAGCACCGTTAACCCTCTCAAGACACACACACAGGCCGATTATTCCACTCCTAACACGAGCACACGCCACACACACACGCGCAAATCGAAACTTAAGTCTATTCTTGACCACTCCTCTGTTTAGTCTTTTCTAGACTACCGTTCTGTTTAGTCTTTTCTAGACTATCTCTGTGATGAATCTCTAGGCAACAGTGATATGCTGCTCACTATCCTCCACTACCACCTTATCTCCAGGACAATGACCCAGTTCTCCTGTCAATTTTTCAGCATGCCTCTCCAGTGAATCAGCAGAACGTTTTTCGGTATCACAGGGCGTTGCCATTGTCATTTCACCTCCAGATATCTCCTACAGATGTGTTATCGTATTACTCACATAATACTGTATGAATGAAGGATATATTGGGAATGGAAACAAATGGCTTGTCCTGCCTTGTCTTGCCCGGCCAGGCCACGTCGTACGCGCCCTCATATAGCGGTCTGCAGCGGTCAGAGTTCTCTGTGCTGAAGTGTGCATTCCTGGCGCTGGCATAACCGGAGACGAGTCGGAGTCTGGACATGCTGCTGCTTGTCGACCACCTCGCTCACCTCCATTCCGCGCAGAACCCTCCCCTCCCCTCCTCCTCCTCCTGCCTCAAGGACCCACCATTTTCCCTTTTTTTCCCTCCCTGCACCCTCTTTTTTTCCCTTTCTTTCGTTCGTATGTTCGTTCCCCCTCTCTCTCTCTTTTTTTTCTTCGTGCGCAGTCACCTTTGACCCCAGCTGGCCAGGGATGTGCACGGTCTTGCTTGCCAGCGCCTCTCAGGAATGTCTGAATTTGTGGCCCCGGCTCGAAGGGCAGCCGCAAGGAGAGAGAGAGAGAACGAGAGAGAGAGAGAGAGAGAGAGAGAGAGCGAAAGAGAGGATGGGTACGGTGTCTCCTGCAGCTGCCGGAGAATAAATCCAGCTGTCACCAGAGGGGACACTGCACCCTTTCACCACTGACTCCTTTATTTAAGATGGCACCAAGGGAGGGAGGGAGAGAGACACACAGCCAGAGAAGAGAGAGAGTGAGAGACAGCCAGAGAGAGAGAGGGAGAGAAAGTTCATGTGTGAGAGTGAGACACTAAGGCAGAACGAGGGATACAGTGAAATTACAGGGGAGAGAAGGTGGCGGGATAGAGTGTTAAAGCAGAAGAGAGATAAAGAGGAAGTTTAAAAAAAAAAGGACGAGGTAAGAAAGGACAAAAGCTGATAATGGAGCGCTTCTAGAGAGAAGTTTACTGAGTGCCACTAACGAACACACCCCCCCCCCCCCCCCCCCCCGCGAGTAAATAAGCAAGCGGTTGCCATGCTGGCCTGCACCCACGTTGCCATGCCTGCAGGTCCGCCCGTGATCCGCTCACATTCAGAGGACGACCGGAGGGGTGTGTGCACATCTGACACATGGGTATTTAAACTTGACAGAATGCTCCATACATCACCTGGACTCTCACCTCAGGCCAAGTCCACACACACACACACACAAACACACTCCCCACATACACACACTCCCCACACTCACGCATACACCCACTCAACAGCTTTCCCTGTCTTGACCCCCCCCTCCCCCGACACACACTTTTATATAAGCTCCTCTGCTCTATAGGATCCAGGGCAACTCTTTGGCACAGGTTACGCAGGTAACATTCCAGCATGCGTGTGAGCTTCTGGGCTAGGCCTTGTTACCCTACACACACACACACACACACACACACACACTCTCTCTCTGATTTATCACTTGCAGCTGGAAGCTCCTCGGTGAGACCCAACGGGTTATAGCCTTTAATTAATCCACACCAACCATCCACCACCAGCTTCACTCCCCCCCGATGCTCATGAGGTCGGCTTTTTGAGCTTTGAGACAAGTTATGAGGTTTTTCACCACCGTAGATCCAATACGGGAGGGGAAAAAACACATCTGCATAAATCCACAATTCGATTACCGACATGAATTATGTCCGCATAATCTGCGCTGTAAATTTGACGAGTGCGCCCGTAACCGATGATCTCTGCAAGGTCACCGAGTCCAAGTGGTTAACAGGCCTTGAGGGGAAACATATCGAATTGGAGGACTGTGTGTGTTTCCCCGAAAGCCCCATCGAGTAACCCCCATGGTGACAGTGCAGGAAGAGAGAGAGAGAGTGAGAGTGTGTTCAAAACGATAGTCTCTCTATCGTTTAACGATGGTGGTAGCTCAATGACGCTTTCTGGAAATTGCACCCCAGAACATTTCCAGGACGCCCAGTGGAGACCCAACACGAGCCACACTCCTCTTCTTCCTCCTCCTCCTCCTCCTCCTCCTCCTCCTCCTCCACTTCTTCCTCCTCCTCCTCCGCCAGTCTTGTTTTTCCACGCTTGGCCCGGGTCCTCCAGTGGCAGGAGAAGGGGAGCATGTGTTTCCGATTAGCAACAGGGGCCGCCATCCTGTACGCACTGGAGAGGCTCTGTGGGCGAAGTACCCGACGATTGGACGATGGGGGGTGGGTGTATATGTGTGTGTGTGTGTGTGCGTGTGTGTGTCTGGGGGTGCACGGGGCTGGGTCAGGTCGGGCCGAGGCTGGGCGTGGCCTGTCATGTCTAAGCATGGGGCCCATCCATCTCAGGAAGCCTTGTCGATGGGACATGTTGCAGTCTGGTATTAAACAGACTCTTTCTCTCTCTCTCTCTCTCTCTCTCTCTCTCTTTCCATCTCTCTCTCTCTTTCTCTGTGCTGCCCTCCTTATCCTCTCTCCCTGCTAACCTGGATCAATAGCAGTAGAACTGGGAGCTTCACATGGGTCAGCCAGGGGAACAAAAGGGCTGGACGCTGGACACAAATGGAGAATGAGAAAGAAATAGACAGAGATGTCTAAGGCCCAATGCGCACCAAAGATTCCCGACGCAACGAGACCGAGTTGCAGTGCTGTGATTTAAAGGTTGCGCGTAGTTGCAAGCCGTCGCAAAGCATTCAACATGTTTAGTTGCAGTTGCAGTTGCAAGGTTTTAGAACATCGCGGCTCGTTTCATCGCAAATCTTTGGTCTGACCCCTACTTAAACTCTGTAGGTTTACAGTGTGTCTTCGGTTGTCACTCCTCCGGCCTCATGTGGTAAAGGGGAGGGCTGGTGACTTAAGAAAGAGTGACATCAATGTGAGCTTTGCTGCGCTGTTATTGTAATTTCCCTGTTCTGGATGACTGCAGGTCTTTGCTAGCTAGCTGGAAAGCAGGGCTTCCACATGTGCAGGCAATCTAACTTTGTTATTTCACAATAAGCACTAAATAAGTCACGAGGAACTTTGATGTGATTATTTGTTATAGACATACTGTATGACACACAATATAAGTCGTAAATAACTTTGTCATTCTGGAGCTGTAACTAGCTTCATCCACTTATCCAGACGGATCAGGTGGCTCTAATTGTGTTCTTGCAGTCCTCTCAAATGTGTCAACATTATGTTCATCTGTGTGGAACCATTCATAGTCCGGTCCCACATTCATTCCTTTCATTCGGTCTCCCTCCCCCCCCCCCCACACTCTGTGGTTTTAACATCCTAAGAGTTGGTTTGTTAAAATGTCACATTAAAAGACCTAAAAAAAGAAAGGGAGAAAAAAAAACTGAGGAGGAGAAAGAAGAAGAAGGGAAAGAAGAAGAAGAAGGAGAAGAAGAAAAGCGGCCCAGCCCTGTGCGCAGCAGCCACCCAGGGGCGTTGGGGAGAGAGACGGCAGCTGGGAAGCCTTTAGACGTTGACCTCTCGCGGTTTGGCGCTGTCGGCAGGGGAACACTGGTTCTTTTTGTGTGCGGCGGGCCCAGTCGCGGAGCTGGGCAGCCCTGAGGCCGGGAGGGGTGGGTGGGTGGGTGGGGGTGTGGGGGTGGGGTTGGGGGTGGTGAGTGCGATGGGTGGAGGAGTTGGGGGGTCTCCTGAAAGAGCTCGCTTCAGAGGCCCCCTCCGTCACATGGCCCTTCCCTTCCCCAGGCCAAAGGAGAAGAGGGTCCCTCTCACGGAGGACAACGGGAGAGAAAGGCCAGGCCGAGGGGAAAATGGCGGAGACCGAGTCGGGGGTTAGGGTGAGGGTGAGGGCAGCAGTGTGTGGTCCTGGGGGTTGGTCACACTGTCTCAAAATAATCTTTATCCGCTGCCATCTAAATGTTAGTGACCGCCGAGCAGCATGGGGATTTCTGTCAGGAGAAGTGAACGGCAAGGTCACGATGGCTTCTAAAATGAACCGATCCAATTTGCATTCTAATCTACACTCTTCAAAAGTGCAGCTCTGATCAATGAGCCCACACTGTCCCCGTGACAGGACAGTGGGCTAAACGCCTACCGTACGTGCGGCCAGAGCTCGCCCAGGCCCGTTGACCCCCGTGACCTCTGGCGTAGCTGTTGCGCCTATAGGGTTACAGTGTTGGTCCAGGGAACGCGGCCACAGACCTGTTCCCAGCCGCCTCTCATCCAGCAGGCCTCCACACCCCAATCCCAAACCCCCCCTCAGGGGAGCTCTGAGCAGCCTGGGCAGGGCAGCGTGAGGGCGGAGTGGGGCCAGAGATGATCTGGGGCTTGGGCTGGGGCTGGAGCTAAATCCCCCTCCCGTTCCCCGAAGGACTGTCTGCCGACCGACTGGGGCAGCTCATCTCACCGGGGCTCCGCCGGCCCCCGGGAGTCTCCACCCCTGAGATTTCCTTCCTTCCTGCTGGATCTCAAGTGGCCGTTTTTAAAAGGCATCTCGGACGGACCAGCCGGAGAGTCGGGGGAGAACGGATCTGGCACTGATCTGGGACAGACCAGAGCCGGATCTGAGACGGAAGGTGGCTTCCGTGACCATTCACTTGCTAAAAGAGTTCTTAAAAAAAAAAAAAAAAGAGGCCATTAGTTTTCCACCAGATCTACTTAGCAGATCTCTAAACTGTATAGGCCTGTAAAGATCTAACAAAATTAGTAAAAAAAAAAGTTATTCAACTTTCTCATGAAAAAAGAAGTGCTTATTTTTCTTTTTTTCCCCCGGAATGTTCTTAAGCTATTCCACTGACTTCAGTGCGCGCATATCCTACTGTGCTGCGCCTGAAGGCAAGTGCAAATCAGATCTCTCTCAGATCTGAAAGACTTAATGAGAGCAGCGTCTTCAAGCAAGGGCCGAGTATTGCGGAGGGGGAGCTAGCTATTGATCAGTCGGAGCATCACTGCACTGGTGTGTGTGTGTGTGTGGGTTGTGGAGCCAAAGGTGTTGATTTGGGTTCATAGATGTCACATTGGTAATGTGAAAGGTGGGGAGAGGGAGTTGTGGTAGGGCTAGGGTGAACTGACACACACACACACACACACACACACACACACACACACCCCACATTGGTAATGTGAAAGGTGGGGAGAGGGGGTCGTGGTAGGGCTAGGGTGAACTGACACACACACACACACACCACATCATCCAACAAATGTGTACATACACAGACACACAGACCACTAGCTTCATCTGCTAGTGGAGGACTCACATACTGTGTTCTGATGGCCATTGCATGTGATGACATGATGAACTTTCTTTTGTCTCTTTTGGGAACACACACACACACACACACACACACACACACACACACACACACACACAGAGGCAGGACCCAGACAGCAGAAGTGTTTGCCTTGTCTGGGCAGTTGTCACACACACACACACACACACACACACACACACACACACACGTTGGCCTGTGGATGGCCGGTTCCCAGAGCCCCTCCAGCTGCTCCATGTGGGCCAGACTAACTCCCCCCCCCCCCCCCAAACACACACACACACACACACCCATCCCCCCATCACTCTTCCTCTTCATGTCTGCCTGCGTTGGTCTGCGTTGCTACGGTGACTGCTGACCCGGTGTTTGGGATGGGAATGGGGGGGGGGGGGGGGGGCATGGCCAGTCTGACCAGAGACATTGTGTCCCACACCCCCACCCCCCTAACATTGCTTATACATGCTGGGTTCATATGGAGAACAAGGGCTTGTGTGTGACTGTGTGTGTTTAGTTTGCGTTTGACAAAGGAAATGGATGTTACAAACAAACATTTCAATGTGAGTTTATATGCATGCAGATGTGTGTGCGCGAGTGTGTGAGTATGTGTGTCTGTGTGTGTATGAGAGAGAGAGTGTGTGTGGTATATATGCATTCGTTATATAGTACAGCTGAGATCAGCACTACTATTAATGGGAAAGGAAATTGATGCAGGGGAAGCAGCCATCACTCACAGGTGCATGTGCATCTGTGTGTGTGTGTGTGTGTGTTGGGGTGGGGATGGGGGGGGGGGGATTGGGGGGTTCGCTAGGTGTTTGTGTACCACATAAGGTTGAGCAAGTAAGTGTGTGCATGCATGCTCTTATGTGGGTACTAGAACATGTGTGCAGGTGTACTGTATCTGTTTGTGTGTATGTGGCAATGACATTTAGTGTGTGTTTGCATGTGCACATTTGTTAATATGTGTGTGCAGTGTGCGTACTGTGTGTGCAGGTGTGTGTGATTATGGCCTGTGTAGGTGTGTGTGTTTGTGAGTGTGTGTAGGTGTCTGTAATGACTGTGTGTGTGCAGGTGTGTGTGTGTGTGTGTGTGTGTGTAATGACTCTGTGTGTGTGTGTGTGTGCAGGTGTGTGTAATGACGGTGTGTGTACGTGTGTGTGTGTGTAAGCGTGCATGTGTTCTCAGCGTGCGCCGCTTCCCCCCGGTGTGTGTGCCACTCCAGTGGCGATATGAAAATAATTGTATTTCCCGATTAAAATGGAGGTCAGATGTGTGGGCCAGATGAGCGTCTGACTGAAGTGCAATTATGTTTAAGCAAATTGTGGGTAATTGCGGCTCCATACCTTGCCCGGGTCCTCAAATAGTCGGGGCTGAATGTGTTTTGACAGTGTCAAGCGCCGGGCCCCCGCGGGCCCATATACCAGGCCACTCTGGCCCCTGCAGTTCACTCACTCTCTTTTCTCTCTCTTTCTTTTCTCTCTCCCTCTCTCTCTCTTTTTCTCTCTCAATTACTCCTTTTTTTTGTTGTATTCTGTCCTTTTCATGCAAAGTATGTCACAAACCATCTCCTTTTGATTCGAGGGGAGAAAACTCGAGTTTTGCGGTTTTGCACCCATGCGAGATTGTTATGATTGTGTGTGTGTTAGTGTGTGCAGGAGGGCTGATATTTTCAGACTGTGTGTTAAATAGGCCATGTGTGTGTGTGTAGATCATTGTGGAAATGGTCCGTGCTGGATTTGATACTTGCTGGACAAGTGCATATGATTGGGTGCAGGAGTGAGGACGGAAACAAACTGATTTGGAGTGGACTTTGGCATGATTTAAAAAAAGAAAAAATGGGTGTAAATTTGGAGTCTTATGGAGAGCATCCTGTCTTGTAGGCATTGAAGATTGAGAGTAAATTCGACTTACACACCACAATGTAACATCAGACAATAATGGCTCATTTCCCAATGTGAACACACAACACAAAACACACCCACCCACACACACGTGCATCCTTTTTGTGGCGGACGGTTCAAATGGAGCTCAAGTGAATGAAGATGCCCTGTTGTGGTGGAGGCTTTAGGCAAAAGACAGAGACCCTCATTACTGTCAGACAGACAGACTCTCCCTCACACACACGCACACACACACACAGACACACACACACACACACACACACACACACACACACACACACGCTCACGCAGTCTGGTTTTTGCCTATTGTCTGCTGGCTGGCTCTGCTGAATTGCTTGTCTGTAGATACCATCTGTCTCTAGGGCCGTGTGTTTTATTCGCCGGCGTGGTCTGTATTTATGGGGGTCAGGGGAGACGCACGCCCTGCCTGCCCACGGTCACTTTCACGGGAGGAGGGACCGCCAGGGAGGGACTGGGAGAGTCGGAGTTTGTCAACAAGTGTTGCGTTGATTGCCGCTGTTCTCTCCGCCTTTTTCCACACACATGGGCCAGTGGGATTTTGTTTCAAACGTGACACCCACACACCCTCATAACTGATAGACTTGAGTTGTCTTTTGGTTTTATTGGTTAGGCTATTTTGGTTTGTTATTGTTATTGTTTTGTTTTTAACATCCTTATGCATTTTAGTCCATGCAGTATGTGTTTTTTTTTTTTTTTTCAAAAGATTGTTCCAAACTCGGCTGGCTAAAGAGAACATGGAACACGGATCAATCTCACTTTTGGGGAGTTTTTCTTCTCCATCTTTGTTTTCCTTCTTCTCTGCTTTTGAAAGGAAAGTTAAGTTTCCTGCAAGCTGGCAGGCTTGTTCAGCGGGACAAGTGTTGGTCAAACAGCCCTTTGTCTGTGGTCAGTGGGTCTGTGTGCCACAAAGAGTCTGGCCAAGGGAAGACAAGTGTGTGTGTGTCTGTCTGTGTGTGTGCGTGTGTGTGTGCGTGTGTGTGTGGGTCTATCCCCTGCCCTGGCCAGCTGGGACACAGAGCACTGGGGGAATACTGATGGACTAGACGAGACCCACAGCAGGAAAGATGAGCACCTACCCTCCTCCTCTCTCCTCCTCCCCTCTAACCCCCCACCCCTCCTCCCTCCCTTCCACTCCTCCTTCCCTCTCTCTACCTCTTACCACGCAGCCTCCCATCCCCCCCATTAGTATCACAATACAGTAATCATGGGAAATCTGGGACAGAAGGCCAGGGTCAAGGTCATGGTTAGAGTTAGCGAGGAGCCTGGGGCGCTATGGAGACGGAGACAAGGAGGGCTCCGCTGGAGTAGCCGCTGTGCTGTGCTGTGCTGTGCTGTCCTCTCCTCCTGGTGGACGCTCACTCCCCCTCCTGCATTGTTTAGTTGTTGTTGTCGTCTTCTCCTAGCCGTTGTGGTCGACGTGGTCGAAGAGTCTTGTCCAAGGGTTGACCATAAATGCCCGGTTTTTAAAATTGTGGATGTGAACTCGTTTGTTTTGCTTGTGTTCGATTTTTATTTATTTTTTTTGTCATTTCAAATGTTGCAATTTATTTCAGTTCAGACTTGACTGTGACAATTACGGCTAGTTGCTTGTTAGGAAGATGAAGCCACGCGGGAGCAGGACGGCTGCTGTGACATGAGAGGGGTCCTCCCGACCCGCGTGTGCTGTTTTAAGTGGCTGTGTAATTGGGAAAAAAAACAAGATGGCGGATGGATTTGAATGCTTGGGTGTTCAGGTGACTCCTCGCGTCGCTCTTTCGATGAGGACGAGGTGGACGCCAATCGATAAGTCCTCTGCTAAGCAGAGGCTATCAATTACCTTCACCAGTCCCCCCCCCCCTCTTCCTATTGTTTCCTGAGATGGACACTTGAAATGCCATCTAGGCAAGTTGATTGAGTGGTGGGAGTGAAAGAGAAAGAAAGAGAGAGAGAGAGAGAAAGAGAGAGAGAGATGGAGAGAGATCTCCCTGTTAAGTGGTTGGTGGCAATAGTTTGTCCTTGAGGACTGGTGTGGAATTCTGTGTCACCACCTTCATACTATGCCAGCGCATGTGTGCGTGTGTGTATATGTGTGTGTGCGCGTTCAAGCATGTGTGTGTGTGTGTGTGTGTGTGTGTGTCTGTGTGTGTGTGTGTGTGTGCGTGTGTGTATGTATGCATGATAGCCCTTCAGCAGGACTGATGAGAAACAGGCCCTTTGCCCTGCTTGTCCTCTATCTGCATCGGTTGTGCATATGCAGTAACAGTCCCATGAAATATTCTGCCTTGTGGGGGAAAAAATATTACACTGTCATAAAAATGAGCATTACGGCCGTTAATGTTATCGAGTGAAGGGGGGGGGAGTAATGGGTATGTTGGTGCTAAAATGAATTCCACCGGATCAACTAGAAACCAAAGACGTCAGTCAAATTCACAGACCAAAAGTATAATTTCTTTCCTTTGTATGCATCTTTGACAGAGCTGTGTGTGTGTGTGTGTGTGTGTGTGTGTGTGTGTGTGTGTGTGTGTTTTGTTCGTAAAGCGGAGTGGGAGAGGAGTAGAGAAGAGTGGTCCGTAATTTTTTTATGATGATGGAAAAACTCAGCGGCAGGTCATACCCCACACAGGTGGCAGCAATTAACTGTAATTTCTGCAGATTGTAATGATCCATAATTTAGCAACCCCTCGAAATCTCTTATGTCGTAAAAGAGAGAGGGACTGAGAGAGAGAGAGGGAGAAGGAGAGAGGGAAAGAGAGAAAGAGGGAGAGAGGGAGAATGAGGCTTTGATTGGGAGCACATTTTTTTAGCCTTGGCCTTTTTCACATCAGATTGTCTTGTGAGGCAAGCTGGGAGGTGGACTGTGTGTGTGTGTGCGCGTATGTGTGTGCGCACACGTGTGCACATGTGCATGCGTTTGGGGTGTGTGTGTGTGTGTGTGTATGTTTTGGGGTTAAGTGTGGATTCAATCATACAGTACTTCGGTTCTACTCATGTTAGCTTCACCTTACGCAGAGTGAGTGATCGGTCGCCATCATATTAGCAATATTAACTGTGATAACAAAATTATTGGAGCTCTCCACAGGACACTGGGTAATTCAGAAGAGCATTTGTGAACACTGTTAAATTGTCTATTTCTCTGATTTATTTCATTTTTGTTTAATTTCATCTTTTGGTGCCTGAAAATACCATTGATTCTCTTGGACTCGGGTTGTTTTTATTAATTGGGCTTAACATTTTCATGGCAATTGATTTATGGACTTTAAATCACAGGGATTGTGAAGTGACTGCATTAAATATAGAGGCAACCTTTAAAAGTGCTTATTAAGGATATAAAATGCAATTTAAAAGAAGGTAGGAAAGATTAAATACTGACCTCGCTCTCTTTCTCTCTCTTTCCCATTGTGCTCTTTTTCCCCCTTCTCCTCTCTCTCTCTTTCTCTCTCTCTGTGCTCCATCCTTCCCCTCTTGCTCTACTCTCTCTCTCTCTCTCTCTCCTCTCCTCCGCCTGCAGAAAAAGACGAGCCCAGCAGCTACACCTGCACGACCTGTAAGCAGCCGTTCGGCAGCGCCTGGTTCCTGCTCCAGCACGCCCAGAACACGCACGGCTTCCGCATCTACCTGGAGAGCGAGCCGGGCAGCCCGCTGACCCCGCGCGTGGCCTCCGCCCCGGGGATGGGCGGCGAGTGCGGCTCCCAGGCGCCCCCTCTCCACACGGCCCACCTGGCCGACGGCAGCCCCTACGGCGCCATGCGGCTCCCGGGCTCCAGCTCGTCGGGGAGGGACCCGGCGGTGGCGTCCGCCCCTCGAGAGGGCCGCTACCCGCGCACGCCGCCGCTCTTCAGCCCGCCGCCGCGGCACCGCCTGAGCCCGGACGACCTGGCGCTGGCGCCGCAGCACCCCACGAGCGCCTACGACCGCGTCCTGCGCCTCAACTCGGTGCCGCTGGACTCGCCCGTCATGGACTTCTCGCGCCGGCTCCGCGAGCTGGCGGGCCAGTCGGCGCTGGCCGGCACCTCGCCGCCCGTCTCCCCCGGCCGGCCCAGCCCCATGCAGCGGCTCCTGCAGCCCTTCCAGCCCTCGGCCGCCCCGGGCGCCGCCTCGCCCGCCAACACCACGCCGTCCCCGTCCGGCGCCCGCCTCTCCGCCCAGCAGCAGGCGGCGGCGGCGGCGACGCCGGGCACCCCGACCCGCTCCAAGTCGTGCGAGTTCTGCGGCAAGAGCTTCAAGTTCCAGAGCAACCTGATCGTGCACCGGCGCAGCCACACGGGCGAGAAGCCCTACAAGTGCCACCTGTGCAACCACGCCTGCACGCAGGCCAGCAAGCTCAAGCGCCACATGAAGACCCACCGGCACAACTCCTCGTCCTCGCTGGCGTCGCGCTCCGACGACGGGCTCTCGGCGTCCAGCTCGCCCGAGCCGGGCACCAGCGACGTGCCGGGCAGCGCCACCAGCGCCCTCAAGTCGGTGGTGGCCAAGTTCAAGAGCGAGAACAACAACGGGGCGATCCCCGAGAACGGAGAAGGCGAAGAAGACGAGGAGGAGGAGGAGGAGGAGGAAGAGGAGGAGGAGGAGGAGGAGGAGGAGGAGGAGGAGGAAGGGGAAGAGGAGGAGGAGGAATTAGAGGGAGAGGAGGAAGAGGAGGAGGAAGGAGAGGTGGAGAACGGGCCCGAGGAGGACAAGAAGGACTTTGCCCGCTTCAGTCTGAGCCTCGAGGGCGCCCGGCACCACGAGAACAACCGCAGCCATTACCGCGGCAGCGGGGGGGACCTGACTCCCCACAAGCGGCGAGCGCTCAACTCCTCCAGCCAGGTGACCACGCCCGACCTCGGCGACGAGGGGGACTCCGCCCCGGAGCTGGACCACCACCGCGCCGACGGCGGCGGCGGCGGCCACATGGTGAACGGCACCGACCTCTCCAGGAAGCTGCTGGTGGCCAGCCCCGGCTCCCTCAGCCCGCTGTCCAAGCGCATCAAGGTGGAGAAGGTGGAGAAGGACCTGGACTCCCCGACGCCTCCGCCCTCCACCGGCGCTGGTTCCGTGCCGCCCATGTCGGAGAACGTCTACTCCCAGTGGCTGGCCGGCTACGCCGCCTCGCGGCAGCTCAAGGAGCCCGGCTCCATGTTCCTCGCCATGGGGGACTCGCGACAATCGCCCTTCGGCACCTCCTCCGAACACTCCTCCTCGGAGAACGGCAGCCTGCGCTACTCCACGCCGCCCGGCGAGCTCGACGGGATCGGCATCGGCGGCGGCGGCGGCGTGGCCTCGGGCCAGCGCAGCGGAGCCGGGAGCGGCGCCAGCACGCCCCACCTGACGGTGCCGCCGGTGCGGCCCAGCTCCAAGGACAGCAGCGGCGGCGGCAGCGGCGGCAGCAGCAGCGGCAGCCGGCGGAGCGACACCTGCGAGTACTGCGGCAAGGTGTTCAAGAACTGCAGCAACCTGACGGTGCACCGGCGCAGCCACACCGGCGAGCGGCCGTACAAGTGCGACCTGTGCAGCTACGCCTGCGCCCAGAGCAGCAAGCTGACGCGCCACATGAAGACGCACGGGCAGATGGGCAAGGACGTGTACAAGTGCGAGATCTGCCACATGCCCTTCAGCGTCTACAGCACCCTGGAGAAGCACATGAAGAAGTGGCACGGAGAGCGGCCGCTCAGCGAAGACATAAAGTCCGAGTGACGGACGGACGGACGGACGGACGGACGGACGAGGGAGGGGAGGTTTTCGGAGGTGGGGAGAGAGGATGGATGGATACGGCAGGATTAAAAGAATTAAAATTCTTACCCCCCCTCCCGTCACCGCCATTTTCTCAGCCCTCTGTTTGAGTTCTGGTTCTCAATGGATGTGAACGAAGCTTAGCATGTGCATAGTGTCCACACACTCAGAAAAGGGTGGACACACAGAACAGTGGATTTTTTGGGGGCAGTCCCATCGAACTAGCAAAAACCCTGGAGCCTCGCTAAATGTGCAATAATTTACATTGTTGTTTTTCTACCTTTTTTATACAAAAAAAAAAGAAACATACGAAAATACTGAACGGCATGCTTAGTGTGTTAGCGCTGATCGGTTAGCTGTAATTGTTGTCGGTGACGTTTTGTACTTTGTGACGAGAGGAAATCCATGCTGCAAACACACTGTTCTACATATCATGTACAGATTCACATCAGTGACAGGATCACAATCACAGTCTACACTCACAACGAGGACATGACATGCAAACAGATCTTTTAAAAAGAATACAATATTTTGTTCGTGAAAAATTGCTACAACATAAAACGTTGAATTGGATTGCCCACAAAATTACGATCATGAAATAAGTTACCTTAGATTGTGAACACATCTATTGGAATTTATTGTATGGTTTCTTTTTGTAAAAAAAGAAAAGAAAAGAAAAAAAATTATAAATGAGTGCCTTGGATATCTTTACACATATGTTTATCCAGCCATATGCTACAAGCTTGGAGTCTTAACCAGAAGATGATTATGGTTATACTCCATATAAGGGTCTTGCATCAAGCTCCTGAAGGACACTGGCCAATCATATGACACAAAGTGCAGCCATGAATTTCGAGAAAAAAAAGTCCATGTTTTTCACTGATTATTATGTACATCACTATGCCTTTGTTTACTACCATGGCAATAAGTGCTTTTCAGTTTCCTGAGATTTTGTTCTGGTACCAAGTGATACAAGGTACAGCAATTATTCGTTTATTTTATAAATCCACTATCTTAAGTTCCTAATATTTTTTGGGGGTGTATTTTACTTACGGACGTTTGACCGGCTTAGTTTGGTGAGTAGCACGCAACTATGTGGCCGTTGTTTTTTAGCCTTGAACTCTTAGGCTGACCCTTGACCCAGAGGTCAATTTAGTTCTGACAGGCCTGACGGACGAGGAGAAAAGACTTCTGGGACATGTCGAGTGAAAGGGGGAAGGGAGAGAGTTCTGAAAGTAAACTTTCAAAAGAAAGAAAAGAAAATCCCTCAGTCCACCACCATGGAGTCCTTCTCCAACTCCGACTTGACAGTCGACTGTTAGTTATCCCCCGAACCCACCCATTTTTTAGTGTTTAGAGGAAAAGTTAAACTACTAGTATGTTATTACGAAAATCTAACTCGAAAAAGGATACCCCTGCTCTTTAGAAAAGAAGCACTTAGCTAAAAGATTTCTTGTTGTCGTTTGTATCCCAGCCACAGGCTGTGGCGCCACGCTGTTGGCAGCGCCGTGGCCATCTTGTTTGACATTGAGAATAGCACTTGTCACTCCGCCTTGCGTTCTGTATCTGTCTCTTTAATCGGAGGTACAGATGGTCGAGTATAAACTGCGATGGCTTTTTTTATTTTGTTTTTGTTTTATTTTCAAATGTACAGGACAAATGCGTGCACTGTTCAGTTGTTCCTGGTTTACAGATAAGACGTGTTTCGAGGGAGAAAATAAAAAGCCTTTTGTTATGCTGACAGTTTATCGTGGCATCATGTTTTTTTCGCGCAAAAGGTTTTTTTTTGTTTGTTTTGAAAGAAAGATCAAATAACAACAACAGGGTGAAATTGTGCTCTTAAGTCATGTTTTGTTCACCGAATGCTGTAGTTTGGATTCTGGGTTTTCAGTGCAGGGATCAAGCATGGACCTCTCTGCTCTCACTTGAGAAAGACACAGACTTGCTGCTCCAAGAGCAAGGATTTTTTTATATATATATTACATGATTTTATATATATATACAGTATATATATAAAAACAAAAGACTTTGTTTTCAACTTGTGTTTTTTTTCCTGTGTATTTCACAGAAATTTAATTTAAAATGTTGAGATTTTCCTTTTTGTGTGTGTGTGTGTGTGGGTGTTTCTTTTCATGTGTCGGTGGGATTGAGGACTTGATCACTATGTATAGTTCAAATGTGGAACTGGTCTCTCAGTTTTGTTATTTTGCCTTCGCTACACAAAAACTTCAGGTTGCACCATGGAGAGATTTAAGATGACAAGAATATTGAGGACTCAAAGTGGAACACACGCGTGTGTCTTCTCGAATCTGAAACAATTTCTGTCTGCCTCTTTACTTTTGGGGGGAGGGGGGGTGGGGGTTGGGGATGAGGGGCAAGGATGGGATTGGGGTGGGAATGAACTAAAGTTTCACATAGTGTAGGCATGACAGTATTTCTATAGAGGCTTGTATTTTAACTGTTGCTTGTTCCCTTCAAAAGAATCTTCAATTTTTTTTGTTTTTCCCCCCATTAGATTTAAAGCCCAACATGCTGCCATCATATTTTTTTCTCCTTAATTTGGCAGGATAATATAGTGTGAATAATGATTTTTTTAAACATTTGAAATATATATGTTTATAAAATAGCTATGTGGCATTTAGTGGATAAAAGAAGACTATGTGATGGTCTTTTTTAAAACAATCCTTTCGGAAATAAAGCCGCTGTACTGATTCAGAGGTAGATGTACATATTTTTTGGTTGCTCTCCTCTCCTGCCTCTCTGTATGCAGTAAATGCACGTGGTTGTTGGGTTTCAGTAGTGTGTTATTATTATTATTATTATTGTTGTTATTATTTTCGATGTACCTTTAAATCTGCCATCAGACAGACATTCCAGCCATCTCGAAAGGAACAGAAGTCATATGCAATTAATCAGAAGTTGTCAAATAAAATTGAGACGCAATTTTAAAGACGAAAACTATTGTTTTGTTGTGGTGTGTTCTTGTTCCATGTTCTAAGAAAAGCAAAATATAAGCTTTCGTGGCTTTCAGCAATGTTTGGTTTTTGCAGTGCACCAATCACACTGATGATTTCAGTCACCTGTGTGCTTGTCTTTAAAAAAAAAAAAAAAAAAAAAATGGGCAAATGCTATTATTGAGCAGTGATGGTACATCTCCTTGTTGAGTTGTTGACATTGTGTTGAGCTGCGTTAGGTGTGCCAACTACCTTATTCCCCCTACCCCCCCCCCCCCGGATAGGTTCTGCTTTTTACTCCTCTCTCCTCCCACAGCACCGTTTTCCCTGAAACAGAAAACAGAAAACAAAATAAATAGAAAACAGTTTTTTTTATTTATTTTTCCCATAGACCTACAGTGCATACCCCTACTTTTTGTTCTGCTCTGAAAGGGAAGCTGATTGCATTTAGACCTAATTGTTGTAACCTGAGCAAACTGACAACAATGAAGCACACTCATGTGCGTGCCTTTCTCAATCCTTCGGTGATTAATTAGAATACAGTAGGACAACTGCATCACTTTCACACAACCCAAGAGTCTTCACAATAGCCATTACTTTGTACGGACAGATCTCGTCTACACTCAGATTTCTCTGACAATTTCACTGCATTCTTTACAATAGTAATCATATGCATGTCGAGGGCTGAGAACCAAAGGGGCGTAAGTGACATTTCACCAACTTTATAGGAGAGCCAAAACAAATCTAAGTGCTTCTATATGTTCACAGTTAAAGACCTTTGGTTTTTGTTCAATAACGTTATATTTATAAATATTTTACTTCTAAAATTGTGTCAGTTAGAAAGAGCTCATCAAGAGCTTTCAGGTGATATGTATAACTCAATTTTGACCAAAATGTCACTTACACCCCTTTGGTTCTCAGCCCTCGATGTGACAGATAAACATCCTTGTATCCTTGTTATACCACCTCTGTATAGGCTGTGGCTGCATTTAATCTGAAATCGTCCATGTTTAAAACGAGTGTCCACAGAAAGCTCCGTCGTGATAAGACCCGAGTGTTTGAGACACTTCTGTGAGAGCTTGGGTGGGGGACGAGGACAGATGTATGACTGGATGCACTCCAGTCAGGGTGGAGGTCCAGGAGTACTCGCGGTGAAATTAAGGGGTTGGGTGGAGGTCCAGGAATACTCCGGGTGAAATTAAGGGGTTGGGTGGAGGTCCAGGAGTACCCTGGGTGAAATTAATCGGTTGGGTGGAGGTCCAGGAATACGCTGGGTGAAATTAAGGGGTTTGGTGGAGGTCCCGAAGTACTCTGGGTGAAATTAATCGGTTGGGTGGAGGTCCAGGAATACTCGTGGGTGAAATTAAGTGGTTGGGTGGAGGTCCAGGAGTATTCGCGGTGAAATTAAGGGGTTGGGTGGAGGTCCCGGAGTACTCGCGGTGAAATTAAGGGGTTGGGTGGAGGTCCCGGAGTACTCGCGGTGAAATTAAGGGGTTGGGTGGAGGTCCCGGAGTACTCGCGGTGAAATGAAGGGGTTGGGTGACGACCAGGTGTGTTTACCCAGTGCTATGAGCAGGAAGGGGTGTATGGGGAGGGGGAGGAAAAGTGGGTGGAAGTTCATCTATTTTGTCTCCGGCCTCTTCTGTTCAGTTTCCTGACTGCGGTTTATTTCATTCTCTCTCTCTCTCTCTCTCTCAATCACAAGACACATAAACAACTGACCCCCTAACATCCACAAACGCCTAAACTCTTCTCCTGCTCAATTTCTCTCTCTTACCCCACCTCTCTCTCTCTCTCTCTCTCTCTCTCTCTCACTCTCTCTCTCTCTCTCTCTCTCTGACCTAGCGTGCCTGTCCCCCTCTCCGGGTGCGGAGGAGTGGAGGAGAGCTCAGAGGTCGGGGTGTTTGCAGAGCAGGAGGAGAGAGATTAAAGTCCGCTCGTTATTGAGAAAGGATCCCCACCTTCCTTTTTGAGAGTGTCGACAGACGAGATGAAAGCCTGTAAAGCTTGAGTTAAAAAAAAAAGGGAGGGTGGGGGGGGGGGCAGAGGTGGAGTGGAGAGTGGGTAGGGGAGGGGGGAGGGGTGAAGGTGGGGGGGTGTTGGGGGGGGGGGGGGGTCAGGGGATTGAGAGCAGAAGGGAGATCTGTCTCCTCACTTCTCACCCAAGTTCAATGTCAGCAGGGGTTACGACGCCGGGTCGTGCAGCAGATCCAGTCCAGCCGCCAAGCTGGTCATGCATAGCCAGAGCTGGGGCTTTTCCCATAGCTGTTCCACACACACACACACACACACACACACACACACACACACACTCCCCCCACTTCTCCTCCGGTCTCCCCACACACTAATAAAAGGATCTGTCAGACCACTTCACAAAAGGATTCCCGTCGTCACATATGCGACGGCACGACAAAACATGTTAGCCAGACACGCCTGAAACGAGACATTTTATCTTCTGGGACTTTGTGTTCCCGCCTCATGTGCCGTGGTAGCTCAGATCTATGTGTTGGGCTCTTCTGACCTTTCTACTTTGAGATCATGTGCCTCCCTCCACCGCTGAAGAGTAGCTACGCTTCATTCTCACGGCACTCAATCCCCCCCCCCGCCTCGCCCCCACCCCCCTCCGCACCCTCCTCCGCCCCCAGGCGAAATATAACTATGGCCCTTGAACTGGTCTGACCACAATACACACATACAGATACGTACAGACACAGGATTCTCTTGTCCATAAAGTCTATAGGTAAGGCAAAAAAAAAAAAACACCAAAGGCCTCCACACCCCCCCTCCTCATCTACTTCCATCATCTTCACCTTTCTTTCTCTCTCTCTCTCTCTCTCTCTCTCTCTCTCTCTCTCTCTCTCTTTCTCTCTCTCTCTCTGCTTGTTGTCTCTGTTTATAGTTTGGGGGGCCTCAGATGTGGGCTAAGTCCAAGAGCATAGTGGGAGTGGGCTTTTTTAATGGTGCTGCTGGTGGTGGTGATGGGGGGGGGGGGGGGGGGGGCAGAGGAGATTCCTAAGTAGTCTTTCTATGGAGGCTAATCCGCACTGAGTCTTCACTGTCTGGGATGGTGCTTCTGCTCTCCGCCTCTCCTCCACGACCCCACTCACTGAGAAAATGAGAAGAGAGAGAGAGAGGCAGGGAGAGAGGGAGAGAGAGAGGAATGGAGGAAAAAAATAGATATAGTACTAGACACAGAGAGTGAGAGAGCAGGGGAAAGAGGGATGGAGAGAGACAGAATAAGAGAGGGAGGATGAGAGAGAGGGCAACAGGGGTAAGGAGAGGGAGAGAGAGAGAAAGAGAAAGAGAGAGAGAGAGAGAGGCCCAAGAGCAGCTGCGGTGAAGAAAGAAAAGGGAGAGGAGAAGAGGGGGGTGGGGCTTCTCAAAGGCCCACTAGAGGTCTAATCTGCAGGGACAGCTGACAGGTTGAGACCCTCAGACAGACAAGAGTTCCTGGGATAGAGAGAGAGAGAGAGAGAGGGAGAGAGAGAAGGGGAGGGAGGAGTGGGAGGAAGAAGAGGTGAAAGGAGACAGATCTCTGTCCAGGCAGGACAGTGAGGGGAGCAGAGAGAGAGAGAGAGCGAGAAAGAAGAGAGGTCCTTTTCTTCCTTCCCCTAGAGCTTCGGTACAACTGGAGGTCTTTTCCTGTTCCTAGTAATCAGCTGTGCAGATCACTGTAGATACAACTGGACACAACCAGAACAGAAGTTACAGAAGCACTAACACACTCTCACACACACACACTCACACACACATGCCCACACACTCTCTCACACACACACACACACATGGGCACACACATATCATGTTATGTGGTGTTGTCATGGGCCTAATATCTTTGCATGTTCATGCTACCAACACACACTTGCTTGCAGATCACCCCACCCCTCCCCAACACACACACACACAACCTAGTTACAATGGCATGTATTGGCACACACACACACACACACACACACACACACACACACACACACACACACACGTCTGCACACGTGTGGCTCACAAAGTGTCTTCGGGGACGTGACCTCTCTTGCAAAGCCTCCCTCTCCCTGGCCTCCCTCTCTCTTCTTGTGTGAAGGCTGGAGAGGTCAGGGGTCAGCCTTTGGGCGGGAGGGATGTGGTAGGGGTGGTGGTGGTGGTGTTGGGGGGGGGCTTCGTGAAGATTAGGTTTCACATGACTGAGCACCTTTGTTGAGACGCTGGCCACTGAAAAAAAAAAAAAAAAAAAAAGTCGGAGAGGTTCATGGAGGTTGCGTGTCTCTGTCTAAAAGAGGAGGCCCCCGCTACCCCACACAACTACCACGGCAAACCCCCCCCCCCCCCACCCCCCGCCCCCCCCCCCCACACCCATCCGACTCCATCCACCTCCACCCAAACTGGCACTGCCCAATCCTCAACTTCTGCAAAGCCTCACCCTTCACCTCCCTCCCCCCCAACCACCACCACCACCACCACCACCACCACCACCACCACTACCTCGGCCCTTCAGATCTCCAAGTCATTTGTATTCTCCGAGTCTGTGAGGGAGTAGCCAGTCAGGCAGGCAGGCAGACAAGGCCAGGGGATCTTGGCGGCCATCTTGTGGGTGGTGGCAGGGTGGCGGTAGCAGCGAGGCATTCTTCTTCTGTCGGCAGGACTTGAGCTGAACCATCACGGCACGGTGTCAAGCCTTGAAATCGAAAGAGAAAGGACTTGAGATTGAAAGAAAGAGAGAGAGAGGGAAAAAAGGAGAGAAGAAATGGAATAACGGCATAAAGAAAACAAAAAGTAATGGCATGAAGCCAAAATGGAGTTTTCCAAAGTAGCAGGTGGACATTGCAGCAGAAGTTTACAAAGACAGGCTAGAGAGAGACATAGCAAAGAAACACATTTCATGTAAACAGACATACCCAACACTCACGTTTGTCGTATATGTTGCGATTTATGATTAGTTTGTCAACAATTTGACCCGATTGCCCAAACTTTGCCCAGTCCTCTGACACAGTCCAGAAGCGTGCAGTCTGAAGAGCATTTCAGGTCACGCCAATCACCCAAATGTTTTCCTCGAAAATGACCTCACATGGTGTGTACTTTCTTTAGGATGATGTAGACACGGACAAACACATACGTGACTTATCTCAACCTATACAGGACATTTCAACAGACCATGCGAGGTGGACACTCTGTCCAGACGTCACATGGTCATGGCCTGTTTGCCATGGAGAGGGTGGGTTGTGGGGGTGGATGGGTTCGTCGTCACTGATAATGGGCGAAACAAAAACACATTTGTCGACGATCTTTGGTCAGCTTTCACAGTGTTGTGATCTTGACCAATCCTGACCCTGAGACGGACCCCAGAAATTGCCTTTGGAGGTGAGAGGGCAGACCATTCCAGACCTTTCCGCAAGCTGTGCCTGAACCAGGTGTGCATGGAGTGTGTCCCCCCCCCCCTCCCCACACACAAACGTCCTCCCCCAAGACATAGGGAGCACACCTGTCCACTGCCATGACCCAGGGAGCCTTAAGAACATTTTTTTCTTCCTGCGGTTGCTGGGCTGTTGTTTAGAAGTTATAGGGTCACTGTTTAGAAGCTATAGCAGCTCTGTTTAGACAAAGCTCCGCTCCAAAGGGTCACTTTATCAGCGACCTCCGACCCCTGTCTGTGTGTGTACAGTCGGGAGAGACAGTAGGACGCCGTTTTACGACCCCCTGTCAATACCGGAGCCAAAGTTCACCTCCATTTTTTTCTTCTTTTTTTTTTTTTAATCACGCTTCCTGTTTCCCCCTCCCTCGTTCTCTCTCTCTTACCAGGACTCCTCATTCTGAAGACTGAAGACTCATGGTGTCATTCTGGTGGAGAAAATCATTACTCCATGGCTTTATTCAATTAATATCTGTTTTCTTCTTTGTTTTTCTATCAAGTTCAATTTGTTAAGCTCAATTTATTGTTTTTCTCCAGAAACAATGCATCCAGTCTTCCCCTTCAATCACCACAAATTCACCACCAATGAATCTGCTTCTCAGGTCAGTTATCCATCCACCAATATATCAATATCAATTAATGTGGTCATTCATTGCCTCTCTGCACTAAACCACCTAGTTTTGTTTAAAATAATTTCACTCATCCACCAATCCATCCAACTCCACCAATCCATTCATTCATTTATTCATTCATTCACCCATCCATCAATTCATTCTTTCATTCATTCATCTAACATGCAGTATTCATTGTTGTTGTAAAAGTGTCATATGTCCATCCATTCATTCATATTCACTCACTCATCCTTCCATCTGTCCTCCTTATCCTCTCCAGACTGAACGTTTGTGTTGAGGTTTGAGGCTCGCTGAAGCAGTGTCTGAATGTGAGGGAATGGCAGAGAGCCAAGGGCCAATTTAGAGTAAGTGTGTGTGTGTGTGTGTGTGTGTGTAGTGGTGGTAGTGGTCGGGGGTGTCTGCTGGGGGTGTTTGGGAGGAGGTGATTTGGGAGGTAGCGGTGGTGTTGTGAGGGTGTGTGTGTGTGTGTGTGGGGGGGGGGGGGGGTCGTATTCATCCATTCATTATTCATTTCCACACTGCATAATCCCCAGCATGAAGGTCTCTGCGATGGTCTGGGCTGAGGCTGGCCTGGGAGGGGCATGGAGGGTGAATGTGTTGGGGGGGGGGTGTTGAGTTGGGGGGGGCGAGTGGGTATTTGGGTAGCGATTGGAGAGGGTGGGGAGGCTTGGCGGGGCGGATAGGGCTGGTTGGAGGACTGGCGGGCCAGTTTAGGGGCACAGGAAGGGGGGGGGGGGGCGGAGAGGTGGGCAGGACAGGGAGGGGGTCTGAGGGCTATGGCCGGTGGGGGTTGTTTAAGGATTAGATGCAAATATGTCTTTGATAGCTTTCACAGTCTGAGGCTCCCTTTCACCGCCATGGATATTCATATTACGGCCTAATCTCTGTAAACAGTGGCGCTCGGGGGGAAGAGGAGGGGGAGCACGGGGAGACAGTTTCGTTTTTTTTTTTTTTTTTTTAAGGAGGGGGGGGGGGGGGGGGGGGGGGGGGGGGGGTGGTCCTGAGGGGTGTCTTGCTCACTGGACCAGCAGCCAGGGAGGGGGGCACACAGGAAATGGAGGTAGGTGGTGGTAGTGGTGTGTGTGTGGGTGTGTGTGTGTGTGTGTGTGTGTGTGTGGGGGGGGGGGGGGGGGGTCAGGAGGTGGGAGGGCGGTGAATGAGAGACCCCCCCCCTCTCGGACTGGGATCAGGGGCAAAGCCTGGCTGGAAGGGGGG
>NC_084994.1:39493295-39508295 GCF_963854185.1 Sardina pilchardus
TTTATTTGTTAAACAATATGTTGAAAATGACACAAATAGTGCTGTTTTTAACACATCTCTGTGTCAAGATAGGGACAACACAGTTTGTTCTTGTTTCCTTTTTTATTCGTTACACAATATGTGTTGAAAGTAACACAACTTGTGACTCTGGTTCAGAGTTCTCCCATGTGCAGAACATTCTTTTTCTCGCCGCCATGAGCTCAGGGTGGAACTTTTCATAACTTTCTCTCCGAATTTATTTCAAGCACATTTCGCAGTTCAGATGTATTCCTGTTCTTTATTTCCTCGTGCTCTTTGCATGAGCAAAAGGCCTCTCTACTACAGTGCTGATTTATACGTCAGCATAAACGTCCTCTCTCCGCTACTTTTTTGCATGATTAAGCAAATGTGCTGCGCAGGTGTTAGAGACTCCAGCTTGCCGTGGAGCCACAGAATTCCCCAAACAAATTAAACCTGGTGCTGTGTGGATCAGTCACACACAGTCAAAATACGACAGTCTTTTCCCAATCCACTTGAGGGAGGGAGAGAGAGAGAGGGAGAGAAAGGCCATATTTGCATGGCTTGTATATTTCCCGCACAGAACAACCTTTTATAAGAGTTCTGTTTGCATTTGTACGTGGTGTTTTACATGACATCAATGTTCAAAACCCCATACTTCAGCAAAAATAGGCTTGATATCGGTTCTTGCAATCGGGGCAAAAAAAAAAGGCAGAACTACCACATATGATTATACTGTAGTAAAACTAAAATATTTCTAATACAACCAATTCGGGAATTACAGGGAGCCATAAAGAAGATGGTTACTCTCCAATTTGTTAACTCCTTGTCCCTCCTTCAAGATCTGGCGAGGAGTGAGGAGTATGGAAGCTACGGCCTAAAGACAGGGTGCTGATTGGCTCGTATGTTTACGGTCCGTCCACTCCACATACTTCCCTACTCTCCACGAGACAACGTGGCGATTGGACAACGCCACATCTGTTTGAGGCGTCAATCACAGCCCGCAAAACTGAGCTGCCGCTGCGGCAGTCTCTGCAAAAACACGCAGCGGTCTGTCTTGTGTGAATGGCTTCTAATTGGATCTTAATGTGGCCTTTGATCTTCTCGTCCAATTAACAGTGCCAGCTTGGCAGCAGAGAGGCGATGCGCCAGTAATCTATGCCAGACAGGACCTCTTGAATCTGACACTAGCAACGGAGCCCCCCCCCCCCCCCCCCCCCGTCACCGCCCCCCCACCACCCGCTTTTGTGTCTAAAAATGGTGGTGAGACAGTATGTGTAAGATGTGGCTGGGTGTTTTGGGCGAGCGAGCGGGGCGGCAAGCTAAGAAATTAATTGGGGGTGTCGATTTACTTAGTGGGGAAGAGGGAGAGTAGTCTTTCTGTGCGCCTCAACTGTCGCGGTGGACGAGCCACTGGGCACCCAAGGTGGGCACAGTGAACTTGGCGAGGGACATAAAGCGTATCATTGGGGGTGGGCAGTGTTCCACTAGTGGCCGACCACCCACCTATACACGGTCATCTGGCGTTGGACAGTGAATAACACTGCAGTTTAAAAAATTAGCTAAGTGAAAATCTGACAACGACTGTCTCTGAAGAACAGATACAAATTAAGAAAGAAAGAAAGAAGGATCCAGGGAAGGATGGAAAGGACAGAAAAGAGAGAGAGGGAAAAAAAGGACAGAAGGAAGAGACTAAAGAAGGAAAGCGAGAAAACAATCTGCTCTGCTGCTCTCACCCTATCAGCTACCACATGGCGGCCGGGTCAGTGGCGTATGTGCGCATACGTCTCGGTCTCCCACGCCGTGTGGAATTGAGAGGCTCTGGAGAGGGTCCCTGCGTGGCCCCAGGCGCTTCGCTTCTCCGCAGAGTGACTTGGCCGAGGCGAGCCGAGGAGAGGAGAGGGGAGGGAGGCGGGCGGGCGGGCGGGCGGGCGGGCGGGCAGAGCGCTGACCATTAGCCACGGTTCCGACTGCGGCTCGCTCGCTCGCTCGCCCGTCCACCGGGGGGAGGCTCGTCCTTTTACACTCTGACCCAGTTCTGTTCTGGCCGAGAAAACGGCTCGGAGGAAGGAGAGAGGCACGACTTGCTCTCTTTCAACTCCCTCCTCCTCTCTCTCTCTCTCTCTCTCTCTCTTTATTTCTCCCTCCATCTCTCTCGCACTCCTCCATCTTTCCATATCTCTCTCTCTCTCTCTCTCTCTGCCTTTCCCCTGTTGGTCTTCATCTCTCTCGCCACTCTTCCTCAGAACCCTCTTTGTTCCCTGCCTCTGTCTACCACCCCTCCTCCCTCCCTCCCTCTCTCTATCTCTCTCCCTCCCTCCCTCCCTCCCTCCCTCTCTCTCTCTATCTCTCTCTCTCCCTCTCTTCCTTTCATCTGGGTGCTAGCCGCTGGGCTGACCTCGTGCTGCTCTCATGGTCCGTTAGTGACGGCTCCCGCCTGCTCCTGGGCCCTCGCTCGCGCTGATAAGAAGTGCCTCTCGCCTCTCGCCTCTCGCCTCTCGCCGCTGCTCCCTCCGCTCCCCATCCGCTCCGCTCCGCTTCCCTTTGCCCGGCCGCCTGATGGGATTGTGACGCGTTTGGCATCCTGGCGGGGGTGTCCGAGGGTCAGGCGAGGGATTTCTCGCTGGTGCCGGTTAGCCGACGCGGGATGCGCTGCGCTGCTGCTGAGCGGCGGAATATTCATGCGAGGTTACTCGTCGACGTCCTACGCGGGCCCATCTATTATTCATGAACCCGATTGGTCGATGATGAGGTTTGATGAGAATAACAACAATGGCGCTCAATCGAAAGCGGGCCGGGACTGTAGATATGTATATACGGTCGGGGGGGGGCTTCTTGTTCTGGAGGAGGTGCAGAACAATTCAAGCATTCAAAATGCAAAAGAAATGATCGATAGCACAGTGGTGCTACCATGCTGCCTTTCTCCTTCTTGCCTATTTGATCAATAAAAAATTTAAATGAAAATTGATTGCTAGAGTCCAGTGTGGCTGTGTGCGCTGTGGACTGGTGGACTCCGGAGGGTATTGGGTGTAAGGAGAGCAGCTGGAGAAGAAAGAAAGAAAGACAGGAAAGAGGGGAGGGGAGGGGGGGGAGCGAGGCAGAAGACAGCAGGAGAGAGGGAGCAGAAGAGAGAAGGAGATAGAGAGAGAGAACCTTGGCAGTCACCTCGGCCTCTCTCGCTCACTTTAGCAGGAACACATCTGTTTCTCACATTCCAGCTCAGCTTTAGGGATCCCTGGAGGTGCAGTTAAATTAGAGGCAGCGCATGTTTATAAATGTGAAATCCCCCCATAATCTCAGGCTGACATGACCCTAATCCACACCTTCAACCTCAGAACCCCCCCCCCTCTCTCTCTCTCACACACACACACACACACACACACACAATCCCATTCCTCCCCACCCCCCCTTGCAGAGTTGATGTGAAGACTGTATATCTACCTGAGCACTCATGAATGTATGTATGTGTGTGTGTATGTATGTGTCTGAGAGATAGAGAGACAGATAGAAAGAGAGACAGATAGAGAGAGAGTATGGCCTATATGGCATATCTGAGTGGGATGAGTCTTTGATTTACCCACCAGACGTTCAGTATCTTAACGGAAGAATGTAGCGCCAAGGGGTTACGACCTCAAGTGGTGCTGACAACTGCTGTGTTATCTGTTATCGATGATCTTGGATTGGACTGCTCTGGTCTTTGAATGTAAAGGGACAATTTTATCAACTCATTTCATTCACTTCACTGGAGAGTGAGAATGATTGTTTTAAAAAGAAAAAATAAACCTTCTGTAGTCCTTCTAAGGAGTCCAACCTAACAACCTATTAGTAAAAATGGTAGTCACACTTTTACAGTCCTGTAACATGTGAACATATGTGACCCTGTAAAGCGGAACCAGTCGAATTATGCGAAAACGTGAAATTCAACATTTTAACCCGGAAGTTTGTTATTGTTGATTTTCTCAAAATAACGTTATGCGCAAAACGACTGATTTCGCTTTGAATGGTCACATATGAGAATATTTTCACCAGCGCTCTGGGGTGAAGGCCGTGTCTGATTGCTGGGGGTGAGGCGGCCCGCTCATCTGGTCATTGATTTCTGCCTCCGGGCCATCTGAACCCAGAGTCGCTCCTCTGCGGATTTCGCCCGAATCGAGCCAGCTCTCTCTGAAAAACCTTTGACTCTCTGACACATGCAAAGTGATAAAACAGGCCTGATTTGCATCACGTTTCCATAATTAATCGATCCACGCAGGGCCTCTTCCTCGTTTCGGATTTGATCACGCATTTAAAAAAGCGGGTAAGATATCGCTATTCAAAGCTCCACTCGCAGCCCAACAACAGCTGCTTGCATATTAATGTTTACGCAACCGCGAGGGTTCAAAGACCTTCCAGTGGTCCTTTGGTTCTTGATCAACACAGGAGCCTCGACCCCAGTAATTACTCTGAATCCTGACCTATGACTTTTTTTTTGTTTTGGAAAATATACATATGAGTGTGGGATATGGCATGCTCCTTAAAAGAGAAGAAGAAAAAAAAAACTTGCATTCGACATTTAATGTTTATTATTAAATTTTTCGCTAACACTAACACTGGTGTGTGGGGGTTGGAGCTGGCTATTTCCATACTGAAGTGAGAGTTCGATAGGGTGAGTTTCATCTACATGAAAAGTGAGCGTGCAAGTGACACACTTGAAGTGCGGAACCCACCTGAAGAGGGGACGATACATCCACTTACCTGTGTGGGTACACTGTACTGTATCTGTTTGGTTGTCTATTCACCAAATTCTAAAAGTGAACAAAGAAAACACACAACATAGTATGAATCACACTGAAGCCGCAATGCAGCGCACTGACGAACATAACAAACAGGGTGCCTGTCAACGCTGCTGGAGGCTCTAAACAAAGGAGCAGACATCAACACCACAGACGAGGTGATGCACACACTCTCACACACCAACTCGTAGTGGATGTGTGTTAAGTCTTTGAAAGCACTATTGGTTAGACGGTTGTTTGCAGAAGTGGCCTGATATCAACATCAGAGGTGTGTGTGTGTGTGTGTGTGTGTGTGTGTGTGTGTGTGTGTGTGTGTGTGTGTGTGTGTGTGTGTGTGTGTGTGTGTGTGTGTGTGTGTGTGTGTGTGTGTGTGTGTGTGTGTGTGTGTGTGTGTGTGTGTGTGTGTGTGTGTGTGTGTTTCTCTTTCTGCAGAAGTGGCACGAGCTTGTTGATTTCATTGTACTTTCCCATGTCACTTCGAACAAGTCTGTGTTAAGAAAAAGGACCAGCAGTGCGGAGGCTAAAATGGGGAGAAACGCTCAAGACGGAGGTGCTGAAAAGATGAGCATTCTGACCTTTCCGTGTCTTATCATAGCCCTGTTTTTTCCAGAATTAATTTGAACGCCCCGATGGATTAACCACATCTCCTCTATGACTCGGGGGCTTTTTCATCTCCTCCTCGCTATCAAAGGCGCTCGCGCTTCCATAGCCCCGAAACAGTCTCCGGCAAATCACCACAGACACGTATTAAAATAATATCAAATCAAATTAGTCTCCTCTACCCCACTTTATAATGAACTTTGTTAAACAGCAGACGCAGGAATTAATCGCGGGGTTGCTTGGAGGCGTTGAAGGAGACAGCAGCAGTTAATAATGGGGGCTGATTTCCCCACCGCCCCCCCTAAACCTTGAATAACATTGTTTAAACGTGCCCATAAGAGCTGTCTTTTTCTTTGTGTTTTTCACACGTTTTCTCTCTCTCTCTCTCTCTCTCTCTCTCTCTCTCCCTTGGTCATGTCACATGACGTTAGACAAAGACACTGAAGGGAATCAGGTTTTCTGTCCTATTGCTAAAGCATGTAAATTACATTTTATTTTTCTTATCCAAATGGTTTGGTACATTTAGCACATTTTCATTTAATTCAAATAAAAATTGACATAACATTTTTGACATTTCACCAAGGACATTGTTATAACTGACTGTATGTCTATGTAAATGGGAACATTCAGATGATAAAAGTAAATGCAAATGCAAATAATTAATAGGTAACAAGTATTAGTATTATTAAAGCAATATATAACGTTTCTAAAATATTCAAAATGTTATGGTTGAACTGGCTATAGGGAGGACTGGGGTAGTATCGTCCACCCTAATATGGCCCTCGGCATCACACAGTGGCCGTATCGTACTCTATTGTCAGTTGGGCCATTTTCACCTTGGTGGCACAATGACATCCTGTAGCGAGCAGCGAGCGCCAGTTTCCCTCAAATGGCCTCTCGCTGAAGTGCTCCCGACGTACAGTACACCACGCACACCTGAGCAGCTGGGGCCCTCTGAGAGCGCGTGGACAGGGAGTGAACCGTGTCGTCGTTGTCGTCGTTGTCGCCGCGCTCTAATGGGCTACTTTGCAATGCAATGTGGCCCAGAAAAGAACAGCCGCACCACTACGGTGAGTGATAGGGATCACAGGTCATCGTTCACCGCCTGACAAGACAAACGGGAATGCCCGAGCCACGCAGGAACATCGATCTAGGTCGCCACGTCATTACTAGTACATAATTCATTAAAGGTTCCGTGTGTAATTCTGGAGGTTAGTACGAGCCGTAAAACAATATGGATGGAACACTCCTTGTCGCTTTGTCTTTTAGCAGCCTGCGCATCAAACACAAGAATAAGATGACGATAATGAACCGGTGCTTCCACTCTCGGCCTGGCTGGAGGGGGGGTGGTGTTCAGATCACAGAGGGAGGAGGACCCGACGCACGCGGCTCTGGATGCGGGGATGATGATGATGCTCGCTCACTCGCTCACTTGCTCACCAGGCAGGTGGAGGGAGGCAGCTAATCTCCGCGGTCACGACCAATTGCTTTCATCTTCTCCCTCTGTGACTCTCACCCCTGCACTGTTTGAAGTGAACTCCGGAATCAGCCGGGCTCAGGAATCACCGCCTTACAGCTCCACCAGCCCCCTCCTCTCCTCCTCCTCGTCCTCCCCCCCCTTCACATCCCGGCCCCGGTAGAAAGACCTCGCTTGTTATCCCGGGAGTCTGACAATGCAAGGAGGAAGCAGGAACTAATAAGGGTCTTTGATCCTGAGCGATATTGTTTGGGGGGGGGGGCTGGGAAGAGGATGTGTGAGAGTATGTGTGGGAGAAAGAGAGACAGTGAGTGAGTGAGAGAGATCAAGTGATTTGTGTCAAATCTATCATAAGACTATTGTAATGCATGTGATGCTGAAATGAGCCCTTCTGCATTTAGGGCGATTGTTTCACTTCTGAGAAATAGACATTTGGGAGTGGGTTTTAACATAGAAGCATAAGAGGAGCATCAAGATGATATTGACACATGAAGCATGTTCTGTGTAACAGTGTGTTATGAAAATATCTGTATTCTAGCAAATAATACCAGTTCCTGTAAGGTCATGCAGCCATGGTATATCCTCTGCCAAGTGTATTTACCCTAATAGGTGATAAACAGAGAAAATTACGAGTAATTTATTACCATTAATCGTGCTGGAACACAACCTCATCTCAGAGTGATCTCAGTGTTAGCTGTGACCGAATCGAGACCAGCTCTTGTATCCTGGGTTTGTGCCAGGGAACAGTAAGTGGTGCTACCATGGCAATGGGCAATCATCACTGTGCCCGCTTGGCACATTAACCGCCCACACCCCCACCCCCTTTGCCTTCCACCTTCCCATCAATAGCGCCCACCACTACCGATCCCATCCCCCCCCCCAACCTCCGCATCATCCGCGGTCCTCACCTGGGGGGCTGAAGTACCCATCGCTGCTCCCCTTTCTTTCGTGGCCACCCGACAACAAGGCACTCAAGAGCTCCAGAGACTCCAGCACTCATTGCCGTTGGAGCACCTCCTAGTCCCCTGTGGAGAGGAACACTGGGCCATTAGGGCAGCCCACGGTGAACAGAGTGGAGGGTCGGGTGGAGATCGGTTGGGTGGAGGGGGGGTGGGGGCACGGGGAAACCGAAGATGGTGCGCTGTACATCAGGCTGTTGTTTTGTGATGGAGGTGACTCTGATGAAGGCCTAGTGCCGAAACGTCAGCACATTATGGTCAAATAAAGTGGTGATTCTAAAGCAGCAGTGTTGCAGCATCAGGCTGTTGTTTGTGACGGAGGTGACACAAATCATCAATACGTAGATGGAGATCTGGCAAACCCACCAAAAGTACAACCGACAGGACGGCAACACAACGCCAAATAACTTCACTTCACTTGCTGCTTAGCATTAAAATGAAGATGGCAACAAACTTGCAGAAACTGGTCACCATTAGAGTTTTGGAAATGTACCCGTGAAAGGATTTGATGCTGGACCGGCAACACAACAAAACGTCTGGACTTATTGCCTTCACTGCATCAGAATGGGTTCCAGTTGTCTCCATGAGCCATTAGATGTTTAGTTTACTACTCTGACTAAACTCAGTATTGTCCCAGTTCTTCAGCTAAAGCTTACACTGACAGACATTGACAAGATTTGGGAAAGATTCTTGAAAGATTGTAGTCTTTTGAGTAAAGCTTGAATGAGGGGCATTAGTTAAAAGACTACAAGGTAGGCTTAAAGCAAACAGATGTCAAGTCTAGGAGCTCTTTCAGATGGCATCAGGTGCTGTATTTTACTGCACAAGGGAAGTTCAAGTTCAGATCATTTGAACATACCTTTCTATAAACCCTCAGACACTTGTCCATACACCCACACACTTGTATACAGCTCTACGTGATGATCAAATGGCGAGGTTCACCTCCCCTCTCTCTCTCTCTGTCTCTCTCCACACCACCACCTCACACCTTCTGAGATCATCGACTGCGGGGCCAGCTGTGTGCTGAGGCTGAGATCTGACCCGTGTGATATAATCAATAACGCGCAGGCCTCTTTCATCACAGCGGGGCGTCCTCGCCACCGAGACCTGCCGAGCCAGGGCCAGGGCCAGGGCCAGAACGCCTTTTGTCCCAAGATGCAGAACGAGAACAGAAGACGAAGAAAGAGACAGAGAGAAAGAGAGAGAGAGAGAGATGCAGATAAAGAGGTAGAAAGAAGCATCCTCTCCTACCATGTTCCCTCCACCCTCTCCCTCTCTCCCTCCCTCCCTCCCTCCCTCCACCGCCACCAGCCTCATCTTTCTGTGCTCTTATCCACCCACCCCTTGGCTCCAAACAAAGCCTTATGCCCATCTGATGATTCTCCAGCAATGAATGAATTATGCATCCCCGACCTCGATGAGCGGGAGAGGTGCAGGCCTCCGGGCCACGCTTTAGCTTGCCATTCAGGCCAAAGCCTCTAGACACAAAGACTCTGGAGGAGATGAGCCCTTGGGGGGGTGAAGAGGAGGAGGGGGGGGGGGGGGGGGGCGGAGAACGACCCATCGGGAGGGTTCCATAAGACCATAAGGGCCCGCGTCTAATAGCCCTCAGTGTCTCACCACGAGATCTATAATATTTATCCCACCCCCCGTTAGCGTTTCATATTAAAATGTCCGCTCGCGATTTCTGACTTGGATTAGCGTTCACTTAATTCGTCAGAAGAAACGCTGCGGCCTTTGTGCGTCGTTTATCTGTTCGCGCGTTGTTTCATCAACGTTTTTACTATTAGGGTTTTTTTTTTTTTTTTGGAGTTGATCTATTGTGCGTCATCATCTGAATTGAAACAAAAGGCCATATTTCGGAGAGACAAGAGAGCTTAGTGGTCTGATAGGCCTCCTCTTCCATACAGACCTAAACAGATTAGGAGAAGAAAGAAGCCTCACTGGGAGAGAAAAGAAAGGAGGGAGACAGGGAGAATAAGAAAGAGAGAGAGAGCAAGAGGAAGAGAGAGGGAGAGAGAGAGAGAGAGAGCCTTTTCTCTGAACACATGCGAGTTGTTCTTCCGAATAAAGATGTCTGGCCCTGGTCTTTTATTTGCTTCATGTTATTGATTGGTGGGTGCTTAAGAGGAGCACAAAGAGTTAAGCCCCACAATAGGGTGTGTGGGGGGTGTCTCGCGAGGAGGGGTTGGTATTCTTCATTGCCTATTAAAGTTTAAAATGTGTTTTTCTGCTCTTTCGTCTTTTTTTTTTATCCCATCTTTTGAAACCTCAGGAGACGGGCCCTACGTGGAGATGACTATGTGACCCCAGGCGGATTTGAACTCCACTGCTGAAACCCCCGGTTTATTCACCACGGAGATGGACAGGGTTAGACGGAGCTTGGCTGTGTTTCGCACTGCAATCGAAAAAACACTTCGCCTTAGCGCTAATCACGACGCGGATTGCTCTCACTCAGAATCAGAATCAGTTTTATTGGCCTGGTTTTGCGTAACAAACAAGGAATTTGACTCCGGTTAATCTCCCATCTTTTCATACGTAGCTTAACCTTGAGTGGGAATTAATTTCACTAGCAAACACTCATCCTCTCGTTTCTCCGTTCCATCAATGGAACACGATTAATCAGCCCCAGTTAGGCCGAGGGAGGCTGGTGTCTCGATTTGAAGTCCTCTGCCACGGAGGTCGCGGAGCTCGCTGACAGACGTCGGAACAGAGGTGCACAGCGACTCGTGACCAGAGTACTGGCCTGGCTGACGCAACACGACCATCTCGAAACATAACGTTTGGCCAACGTTGAGAGGAGGGGCCTGTTAAGAATGTGTCTGTCTGTCTGCATGCATGAGATGTGGCCGACACTGCAGCAGATATGAGCCAGTCAACGCACTGATCTCATTTGGACCTACAGGCAGCGCCGCTATGTGTGTAGTCCTAGAGACACAAGCGAATACATAACGACGCAAACTATCACCAACAAATCGACAGAAGACTTGAAAACGTATTTGAGAAGACACGTTCAAAAAAAGTGCAGGCAAATGAAGCAGACTGTATTCGCCGACTTCATTTCCAGAGGTAACAAAAAAACACACACACGACACAATCATGTCAAGAGTCCGCGATGGCAACTTCCCTGTTGACGTTCAGCAGCTCTGTGTCTCAACAACACCCACCTCGTGGGGTCAAGGTCTGGGGAGGCGAGGCGAGGCGAGGCTCTAAAGAGGGTTCGGGGCTTTCGGACACGTAATGTTGAACAGACGTGCCCGTAATTGTCCCTGATACCCCTGAGAACGGCCTTGCTGAGAGCGAACGGTTTTGGCTTGACTGCTGCATACAGGATCATGTTTCACCTCCAGTGACTGCTCACTACCCATGCCACAACACACACACACACACACACACACACACACACACACACTCTTTGTCATAGCCACTAATAAGGTACATTTTTACCCAAGAGTTCAGAGTTGTTTTTCAGGAGTAGCTGTAAAAAAAAAGTTGGTCAAGAAACATAAGGAAACAAAATACAAGATGTTGATCACTTACAGCCATTCCTTCCAGTGTGTACCTGTAGAGAGAGAGAGAGAGAGAGAGAGAGAGAGAGAGAGAGAGAGAAAGAGAGACGGATGGACAGATACAGATAGATAGATAGATAGATAGAGAGATATAGATATATTGAAAGGGAGAGAAAGAGAGGGATAGATGTACAAATAAATAGACAGAGATAGATAGATATAGAGAGAAAAGTGGCTGAGAGAAAGAGAGAGAGAGAGAGAGAGAGAGAAAGAACACAAACACACAAGGGAAAAAAAAACAAGAAGAAAAGAGGTGGAAGCAACCCAAAGCAGAAATATTAGCTGGAACGCCTCCTCTTTTAAAGTTCCCCTCACTGTGTCCCATGGCAGGCCGCTCCGCTGCGCTGGCCAATAAACTGCCACACAGCACATAATCCCTCTTCTGAGGAGGCCCTTTCATGTGGTGCTGAGAAATTGCTATCATCTGCCTGCATGGGTCAGTCTGGGCCAACCGCTCTCCCAGGCTAGCGCCAGGGAAGCCGGTTTCTAGCGAGCGAGCGAGCGCGCGGCCCGAGCCAGCGACGACGACGACGGCGGCGGCGGCGCTGTTTGTTTTCTTCGACTATTTTCCACACGCAGCCCTGGCGTGCGTGTGTGTGTGTGTGTGTGTGTGTGTGTGTGTGTGTGTGTGTGTGTTCCGTCATGCGCACCAGGGAAAGCTTGCCCCGGCTCTACCCCCCCGTCTTTGGGGCTGAGGCAAACCAGGCGCCCAGCATGTGAAATACCTGTGGCCGGTGCAAACTGCCAATCTGCCCCCGTCATCCCACTAGTTAGCGTTAGCGCGCGACCGCTGTGGCGGGCCACCAAGGCGGAACCAAGGAGAGGGAGAAAAACTAGCGTGGAACGGGGACTCGCGAGTGTCCCACTTCTTCCGCAGTGGTGTGTGCGTGACTTTTTACTTCAGTGAAATAAACTTCCCCACCTCCTTCTGCCCCACTCTCTCCACCGTTGGCTCATCTTTTCTCTGGACGGTGTTTGGATTGCCGTTGTGCCCCTCCCCCCCCTCCTCCTCCTCCTCTCTCACGGTTCTGCACTAACGCTTAAGGTTACACTAATGGCATGTTACAAATAACACCACCGTTTCTCACGTTTTGGCCAAAAGCGCATTTAAAGGCATTTTCCTGCAGCTGCTCGGCGCATAGAGAGACAGACGAAGGAATGAATGGATGATTACAACATTCTGTTCCTAACTGTATGTATAGATAGATAGATAGATAGATAGGCGTGTGCGTGTGTGTGTGTGTGTGTGTGTGCACGCGCGCATGTACATGTACACACACACAGACACAGACACAGACACACAAATAGACTGACAGACACACAAGGTGTGGCAATGGACACTGTATCTCATGGATGGATAGATAGATAGATAGATAGGCGTGTGTGTGTGTGCGCGCACGCATGTACATGTACACACACACACACACAGACACACAAATAGACTGACAGACACACAAGGTGTGGCAATGGACACGGAAGGGCAACAAGAGGAAAAGCGTGAACAGGAGGGAGATAGAAAATAGCATTAGCTGCCCTAGATCGGCGTCAAATTATCTCCTGTTTTGGGCATTAAATAAAATAAGTCTACTAGTATAATCAAGTGGCACCCTTGTGCAAAGCCTCCATGTAGGGCAATTGAACAAGCCGGGTGAATTGAAATCAGGTCAGTCCTGAGGGCCAGCGGTAATGAACTTAATCAGAATCCTCGAGCTGCCGAGGGTCACAGTGACCTTACATTAATGCAGTTAGGGACCGGCAGCTTTTAAAACCTTATTTATTTATAGAAGTAGCAACAGGGGTCCATTTCAATTTGGAGGTGCACGGGAGGTTTTCAACCAATGGTGTTGTTCTGACTAAAGATATGACAGGTCTTACCATTGAGCTGCCTGCCAGCGAGATGGTTCGCGATAATTATTTAATGTTATTAGCAGATATTTACATGTCTTTGCTCTTATCGCACGTAATCAGCAGGCATTAGAAACAGTTAACGGATAAATGGCTATAATGAAAGATTAATGACAGCAAAAAAAAGAAAAAAGTCAGTCAAATCAGTTTGATGAAACACACTGAGAGGTGATTATGTCTACATCAGCTCTCCCGGAGTCCCACAGCTAATATATCCATCATATACACACACACTCACTCATACACACACACACACACACACACACACACACACACACACACACACACAGCACCATCTCCATCTCCATAACCTATTCATCCCTAATTACTGTGGGGAGGCTCCTCTTTCGTCCCTGGGAGAGCTCATCTCCGCTCCGCGAGGCACGGCTGGAAGACTTGGCGTAGTCGGCAGGCTCCCTCGGACCTCGTCTCGCTCTCCATCACGGCTGGAGACAGGTACGGGGTGTGAGAGTTGGCGATGGCAACGGCGGCGGAGGCAGAGGCAGTGTCAGCGGCCGCGGCGGCGGCCCTGTCAGGTGTGTAGCCAGCGCTGTGTAACCACAAGCGCCGTACGAGGATATAATCACGACGTTGAATAATATCTCCCCGGCTCCGTTCTTGCTGCTTCAACGTATTCCAGACGGAAGCGCCATAAATCTATTGCCTGAGTTGGGGAGGGGGGAAGGTTTTGGGGTGCGATGGGGTGAGTACTGAGGCGGGGGGAGGGGGGCGGGGGGGGGGCAGTGCACGGGACAGAACGAGGCGTGAGGCGGAGAGCGTTCCAGAAGCTTCTGACGGATGAGGCTGTCCAGGGTCGGGTGAGACCTACCTCCTCTCCTCAGCCTCCCCCCAACACACACACACACACACACACACACACACACACTCCAGCCCTCGCTGTGCTATTCCCAGTGCCGGACGGATGGATGGGTTTATTAGGGGCTTCGCATATGTATATGTGCACGGTAATGCGTTACAAGGCGTACCCTTGAAAACACCCCCCCCTTACCCCACGCGTACCCCTCGTACCTGGCTTCAGTCATAAACCGGCGGAGTGCAGAGGAACGGTTATGAATGGGAGCTGTCTCCCATGTCGCCGTTAATTATAGAGGCCGTGATGTATGGACGTGATGTGAGCAGGAAACATGGGTGATGAAAATGCAGGAGTGGGGAGGAACCACAGCCATGAAGAGAATAGCAGCACGTCGGTCATTTGTAAAACTCTAAAGTTTAGTGGGTTGATTCCCCTGATCCGTCACACTCTAGTGTAAACCGAAGTGATGAAATACTAGTCTTAATATTATGTCATCATGAAGAGAGTTAGTACAGAAACTAAAGGCATTCTATAGATACTATAGATTCATCGTGGATTCTATATTGTTGTTCTTCCGAAAATCAAAGGACTCCTGCATTAAAACAGACACTTGAACACTCCAACAAGTAAGCAGCAGCACCACGGCACGCTGGCTACAATTACCGCTCGTTTCAATTCATAATTCCTGCTCGGCTCCAATCCCTGGCAAATGACCAGATCCATCCTTTTCCCGGCGTTTATCTCAGCATGGGAAGTCTTTTAGCCTGCGCGGATAAAAGGACAGTCTGGTCCATTTGGGCCCTTCCTCTGACATTACTCCTCATCGCCCACCCGCCTCCTCCCTTCACAACCCCCCCCCTCTCCCCCCTTGAGATGGTGAGTGCCACGAGAAGAGAAGTACACCCCC
>NC_084994.1:39515795-39525795 GCF_963854185.1 Sardina pilchardus
TTTTCTTTTCTTCTCTCTCTCCCTCCCTCCATCCCTCTTTCACTCCCTCTATCTATCTCTCTCTCTCCTTCTCCTTCTCTCTCGCTCCCGGGCTCCTCTCCCAGGCCCCAGGGGTCAGAGGTCATATGTGGACCTCTGGACGCGTCCTATGATCATACCTATGAGTGCTCCTCATGTGACTGGCCCCAGGGGCGGGGGGAGGGGAGAGAGGGAGAGAGGGAGAGAGAGAGAGAGAGAGAGAGAGAGAGAAAGAGGGAGAGAAGGAGAGGGAGAGGGGGGGAGAGGGAGAGAGAGAGGGGGGAGGAAGAGAGCAAAGACAGGGCAGGGCAGGGGAGAGGGCAAAGGAGAAAAAGGGGGAAAAGGAGGAAAGAAGAACGTGGAAGACAGGGAGTATGAATAGAGAGAGAGAGAAAGGGAACAAAAAAGGAGAGATAGAGAGGAAGAAGGAGAGAGAAAGGGAGATAAAACAGAGAGGAGAGGATAAGGGAGACTGCGGGATAGGAAAGAGTGAGCACGAAAGACGGAGAGATGCTGAATGTTTGATGGATAACAGCTCAGAGTGAGAGAGAACACCGAGGAGAAATGAAAAAGCAGATCGGTCAAGAGAAGGAGGGATACAGAACGAAACAACAGAAAATAAGAAGAAAAATGATACAAACGATACGATGAACCAGAGAAAGTGAGCATTCCGGGCCAAGACAGACACCACTGGCAGAGCAGTGGAGAGACACAGGTGACGCGGTGTGATCACACATGTGATGAGAGAGAGGGAGAGAGGGAAGAGACAGAGAGACGGAGAGGGGGATAGAGATGGGAAGACAGAGGAGGAGAGAATGAGAAAAACAGAGTGAACTTGGGGAGAAGAGAGAGGGAGAGAGCAAGAGAGAGAGAGTGAGGGAGAGAGAGAGAAGGAAGGAGGGAGAGAGAGGGAGAGAGCGAGAGAGAAAGTGAGGGAGAGGGAGAGAAGGAAGGAGGGAGAGAGGCAGACAGAGAGAGAGAAAGGAGAGAGAGAAAGAGATGGAGAGAGGAACAGAGGGAGAGAGAGAGAGCTGTCCCAGGCCATCTGAGAGTGTGTGAAAGATGTGTGTGAGGGGAGCGCGTGTTCTCCTGTGGCTGCAGGCCCTGGGTCATGAGATCAGCTGCCAGGTCATCTGCCTCTCAATCGCACACACACACACACACTCATGAACCGCCACTGCTGCTACCATACAGTACACACACACACACACACACTCAAGAACCGCCACTGCTGCTACCACACACACACACACACACACACACACACACACTCATGAACCGCCACTGCTGCTGCCACACACACACACACACACACACGAACCGCCACTGCTGCTGCAATACACACACACACACACACACACACACACGAACCGCCACTGCTGCTGCAATACACACACACACACACACACACACACACACACACACACACACACACACACACACACACACACACACACACACACACACACAAACCGCCACTGCTGCTGCCATACACACAAACACAAGCCGCCACCACTGCTGCAATACACACACCACACACACTCATGAACCGCCACTGCTGCTGCGACACACACACACACACACACACACACACACACACACTCATGAAAGAGAAATACACCCCCCACACACACACACACATAAAAACAAAGACACAAACACATTCACACACACACACACACACATTACATGCTACACTCTAGCATACTCGTGCATAAACTAGCGTTGACGGTCAGGTTCAACACAGCTGTTATTTTAACAAGAGTGTGCTAACCGTGACAGCTGTGATTTACAACACAATATTACACACACCAACATCGCACACACACATATGAACTAATGTCTTTAACAGTAAGACAACACACATAAGATTGAGTGCATATGCATGCAATTGTCTACAAGCATACTTATACACACACATGAGCATCCACACAAATTGTGTACAAGCGTACTTACACAGACATGTGCATACACACCAGCATACTTATTGTGCACAAGCGTACTTACACAAACCAGCATACTTGTTGTGTACAAGCATACTTACACACACATGAGCATACACACCAGCATACTTATTGTGTACAAGCATACAGTACTTACACACATGTGAGTGACTGAGCATACACATAAGCATACTTATTGTGCACAAGCTAATGCACACACATGTGAACATACACTCACACTATGGGTTTTCCAATGCACAAGCACAGTCAGTGTAGCCTACCCAGTCGTCAGTCACAGCATAGTCAAAGCGTATTCGCATAGACATGAGCCACAGAGGAATCAGAGTGACCATTCGCTCGAGTATAAGGCACATTATTAACTGACAACATATTCAGTCCCCCATTTGCCAAGCCGGCCGGGTTCCTGGTGTCTCATATAAGGGAGTTTACTATTGCCATCCATCAACACCGGCACCCGGCGATACGGCATGTACAAGATTGTATGTAATAACGATAGCAATCTGCTCCTTGTAAGGGGCCTCAGAAGAGAGCGGAAGAGGGAGGGAGAGAAAGAGGGAGAGAGAGAAAGAGAGAGAGAGAGCTCTTTCCATCATAGATTGTGTTGTCTGCTGACCCTGGAAGAACAATGGCCCCACTAATCTCTAGGGAGTATCATGAAATGGGGACCTAGAGGACATGTTTAAACACACACACACACACATGCACAGCACACGCACACGCACATTTACACACACACACACACACAAACACACACGCAGATGCTCAGAAGCATCACACGCCCACAGACGCTCGTACACACACCCACCCACACACACACACAACATGGCCGCTAGCTGGGCGGATGGGGGCCTTGTCACCCCTCTCCGTCTCCTCATTTGAATGAGACAATCACCCCAGGCAGGCAGGCAGGCAGGCAGGCGGGCGAATGGGACACGGGGGCCCACCAGCGCTGTCTAGACGGCCCCGACAGGCACCCCTGACTCTGTGGGTGTGTGTGGGTCCCCACACCCCCCCCCAACCCCCCCTCCGCCCCTGTCCCCCCCAGCCTGCACACACACACGCGCCACAGGGGTGCAGGCGCTCTCGGGTGTCTGCGAGATGACTGCTGGCCGTCTGGTTGTCCCGATAAAAGATTTGCGAGCGTGGCGGACGGTCTCGGACGCATCACCTATGTCAGATATGCAAATGGACCAGACGACCGAGGTGTGCGGCGGACATCACTTACACGCTGGAGCAGGCGGGGCAGGAGAAGACAAATTGGAACTAATGAGCCCCGAAAATAAACCCAATTGGAAAAAAAAATCAAGAATGTATTTCTAATACTATTCATTTTTTACTTTCTTTCTATAACATACCATATTATTCATCATCGATCGTATCTTATGATTCGGTGCAAAACAAATGTCATGGACATGACAGCTAGACCTGGTCACTGTAGTTCTGGTTGAGCATTTTAGATGGAATGAAGGGGAAATACAACTGAACAATTGAATTGATTGAGCAGCGTATCTCTACTGTTAGAGTAACGCACTAGCAACGCACCAGTCGTGGGCTTGACACTCACGTACTGCCTGGCACACTACAGTAAGATGCTTTGAATAAAAGTGCATAGACTCCTATACACTGAAGGCACATTATGCAGTAAGACTGGTCGGTGTTCTCGGACACAGCTGTGAATGGAATTATTTGGACATCTTCCCATATAAATAATTGCATGTAACACTCGACAGAATGTTAAATGTGAAAACACTTAAATGTTAATAGCTTAAATGTTATTCTATTGCTGTAAGTCACTTTGGATAAACACGTCTGGCAAATGAATAAATGTCAATGTAAACATGGATGTAAAGTCATTTAGTGTACAATTGAGAAACTGTTTAAAAGACGACAAAAACCATGTACTGTTGTTCATGACAATATTGCTTTACCTTTTTCATTCCAGTACTCCTCTAATGTACCCCTCTTCAATCGCTCCCTCTATTCCTTCTCCTCCTCCCTCTATTCCCTCTCTCTCTCCCTCTATTCCCTCTCTCCCTTCCTCTCCTCCCTCTCTCTCCCTCTATTCCTTCTCCTCCCTCTATTCCCTCTCTCTCTCCCTCTATTCCCTCTCTCCCTTCCTCTCCTCCCTCTCTCCCTCTATTCCTTCTCCTCCTCCCTCTATCTCCCTCTATCCCCCACCCGTCTCCTCAATTTCCTTCTTTTCCTCCTTTCCTCTGTATTACTCCTTGTATCTGTTTCACTCTCCATCCTTTTTCAATCTCCATCCCACCCTCCCTCCCTCCTCCCCCTCCTCCTCTCCCACCCTCCCTCCCTCCACCCCCTCCTCTCCCTCGCTCCCTCGCTCCCTCTCTCCGCTGCTCGTCACTCTTGTCGTGTTGTGACCGCTGTGCCCAGTGGTGCAGTGCCCGGTGGGCAGGAGGGTGAGCGCAGTAAAGGCTAACATCTGCCCGCTGTCACCGCGCCTCCTCTGCTGACAGGTGAGAGGAGGGGTGTGTGTGTGTGTGTGTGTGTGTGTGTGTGTGTGTGTGTGTAGGGCAGAGAGAGTCAGAGTGTGTACTACGTGTGTGAGAGGAGGGGTGTGTGTGTGTGTAGGGCAGAGAGAGCGAGAGTGTGTACTACGTGTGTGAGAGGAGGGGTGTGTGTGTGTGTGTGTGTGTGTGTGTGTGTGTGTGTGTGTGTGTGTGTAGGGCAGAGAGAGCGAGAGTGTGTACGCGTGTGAGAGGAGGGGTGTGTGTGTGTGTGTAGGGCACAGAGTGTGTACGTGTGTGGGGGATGAGAGAGAGTCTGTGTGTGTGTGAGGGTGGGGGAGAGAGAGAGTGTGTGTGTGTGTGAGGGTGGGGGAGAGAGAGTGTGTGTGTGTGTGTGTGTGGCAGGTGGCAGTAGGGGCAGGAGTGGGTAGAGGCGGGAGACTGTGTGCTGGAGCTTAATGACACCGCTGCTGTGCCCGTGGCATTTAATGACTCGGCGTGCTATTTTTCACACCTTTGTTTCCTCTCTTGTTTGTTTCTGTCATAGAGACGGAGGGTGTGAAGTCAAATAGGCCTTTAGTGAGGACATCATGCTACAGTACTGTACGAGTGGAGGAACGGCCACCACTAGACAGGGCTCCTATCTGGACATACAGTAGTATACTGTATGTACTGTACAGTAGTATACTGTATGTCCCGGAAGGGATTGTTCTGATATACTGTATGGTGCAACGTAAACAAGGAAGTAAAGGTTAACTAACGTGTATACTACGCCTCCACATGTGTCAATTATATGTGCACCTACACGTTAATAGCACAGTATACGTACACGTTAAGCACAGTATACGTACACGTTAATAGCACAGTATACTGTACGTACACGTTAATAGTACACGTACACAATACGTAGCCTCACAATAACAGTACCGTCATGCTAGCGTGTGTGTCTGGATATGACAAATCATGCCTGCTTTATGGGCCAGCGGACGAGGCTCTAAAGTGGCCATCATATAATGTTATAGGTCCGTGGCATGATAACATACATTAGCGTGTACACTGTAGATATGAAGGGGAGGGTCAGTCCACTGTAAAATGTCTATGGCACAGGTGACCATTTTACTACCTGACGACAGACTTTGAACTATGCTTTGTTAAACAGTGCGGTGGTTTCTTCTTAACATTGATTCTCTTCTTTCTTTTTCTTTCTTTCTGTGTTTTTCTTTTTTTTCACAGAGATTTATCCTCAAGGGCTGAGTTTAATTAGTCCTTCTGCGTTTGGATAGATAACACCAGCTAGATTCCTCCTCTGCCAGAAGGACACTCATCTACACACACGGGCACACACAGACGTACACACACACACTCACTCACGCCCTTTCAGACACACCACAAAAGCATACACTCACTCACTGGCACACATATGTGCGCACACGCACGCACGCATGCACACGCACACACACACACACACACACACACACACACACACACACACACACACACACACACACACACACACACACACACACACACACACACACACACACACACACACACACACACACACACACACACATGACACAATCATATCTTGGTTTCATCAGATCTTTTGCCTTGCAGATACGTCACAGGGTTCGTCCCCTCTCCTCTCCGCTCCGCCGTGACCCAGATCGGTGACGCGTGGGAGTGACAGGTCCTCCTGACCTGCACACGGAGTCAGCCGCCTACGGCCCACACACACCATCTGTCTGTCTGTCCTCCTCTCTGTCTGTCTGTCTGTCTGTCTGTCCTGGTCTCTGTCTGTCTGTCTGTCTGTCTGTCCTGGTCTCGGTCTGTCTGTCTGTCTGTCTGTCCTGGTCTCTGTCTGTCTGTCTGTCTGTCTGTCCTGGTCTCTGTTTGTCTGTCTGTCTGTCTGTCGTTGTTGTTTCTGTCTGTCTGTCTGTCCTGGTCTCGGTCTGTCTATCTGTCTGTCTGTCTGTTGTTGTGTCTGTCTGTCTGTCTGTCGGTCCTTGTCTCTGTCTGTCTCTTTGTCTGTCTGTCTGTCTGTCTATCTGAAAGGTTTCGGGTCTTGCCTCTCCTCTCCTCTCCTCCTCGGCGGTTAATCAAGTGAGTGAGATGCGTCAGAAAACACTGGCATGCTGGAATCGAGCCACTCGAGAACACATGATGATGGACTGCTTCTGATCACAAGAAAGAGTGTGAGAGTGTGTGTGGGTGTGTGGGTGTGTGTGTGTGTGTGTGTGTGTGTGTGTGTGTGTGTGTGTGTGTGTGTGTGTATGCAGTATGCACCACTATGTGTACTGGAAAAGACCAAAATGCAGCAAATCCATATAGCCACATATGTGACCCTAAAAGGCGAAACCACAATGCTATTTTGAGAAAATCCACGATAAACAAACATACGGGTTAAAATGTTGAATTTCACATTTTCCTATTATTTGACAGTATACAGTCTACAGTTTCATATCCTCAACAAATTTTATGGAAAAAACATAAGTTTTGACTGCTAATGTGTTGAATCTTCACCGGGTTTAACGGTCATTCCTGTTGTTCACGCTGCTTAAAAAGGTGATTTTCTCCTCTTCTGGTATATCGTGACAGGAGAATCATGCCAACTTTGGATGTGGTTATCTTAGCGATGGTTTTTGCAATTCCCTCGATATACATATTGTTGGAAGCTTACAGTAGTTTATGGTCGTTCATGTGAGCATAATGACTTGATTTTGTAAATTTTACGAAAGCGACTGATTTCGCCTTGCAGGGTTACATATATCCTAGCTACAGGATAAAGCAGGTACAGGTAGGATTTGCTCACTTGAATAATATATTTTTTGTAACTTAACGTTCTTCTTTTGACTATGAAAACACTATTTTTCCAATGTGTTCAGAAGTAATCGGCATGTATCTCAAAATTAGAATGTGCAAGTTGTGACAGACTGGTTGTCAGGCCGGGTTACAAAAAAAACCTCCATCTGCGTCTAAGGATGTACATGACCTTGTGGTAGACCAGCAGAGTAATGTAGTGTACTGTAGTAATCCACAGGGATGCTGCAAGGGCCTCACACTCTGACAGATACCAGAGACCCTGCACTGGACAGGAGCCTCGACACAGGCCAGACAGGGTGGACATTTGGAGTTCCTACTTGGATCACTGGTTATGGATTGTGATGTAAACACACACACACACACACACACACACACACACACACACACACACACACACACACACACACACACACACAGAAAACGAACATAGGAACACAACTCACACGAGTGTCAAGTGTGTGCATGCTTTCGTAAGACAGAGTGCTGACCAGGTCAGCCAACACATTAACACTGCCCAGTGTGTCCAGTTTGATTGAGTCTCTGTCAGGACAGATACAGAGGCAGATACAGAGGCAGAGGTCCGGGACCCAAGACCCTCGTCCTGATGTCCCTCCTGTCTGGACCCCTGAGACAAACATCCAGCATGACTCACCCAGGCCGCCCGCCCGCCCGCCCCCTTGTCCAGCCCTGAGGGAAGGGGGAGACGGACGAGGGGACGGTGGAAGGAGACGAGAGACGGGAGAGGGACAGTGGGTGTGTGTGTGTGTGTGTGTGTGTGTAGGGGGGTCGGGGTGGATGATTCAGAGGCACAACCCTGCTCCTCCTGAACCCACACACACACACACACACACACACACACACACACACACACACACACACACCTCCTGGAGGCTGGAGTTTGACTTGACCCTGGTGGGGACCAGGTAAACAGGCAGACAGCCGTGCGGACCCCGGGGGTGAAATATATGAAGCGGCCTGACCTCCAGCCCCCGAGCCAAGTCAGCTCTCCGTCCTCCCCAGGCAAGCATGCACGCCGTCACTCACTGGAGTTATGCTCCTCCGTTTATTATTTTTACGTTCTTTTACCGTTTTTTTTTTTTTTTTTTTTCGCGGTTGTTTTAAATATGACTGTTGTGGTGTGTGGTGGTTCTTCTTCTTCTTCTTCTTTTTTTTTTTTTTTTTTTTTTTTTTTTAAGGCTCGGGTTTGATTGGAATTCAAGAGGCACAGATGGGGACTATCCATCTCTCAAGGATTTAGTCAGACGACTGGCACGGACTTCCCATGACGCATTTCATTCCACACGACTCTAAAGTAAAATATGATGTCTAGACGCGAGCCGATCAAATATCACAAATAGTGAGCACTCCAGACGTATCTCTCAAAACAATTACGCTTTTGCATTAGATGCACGTACAGTACATGTATCTACCTGCCATCTCTTTTACAGTGAAATTAGGTTACTATTATGGAAAAATCAGCAAAATCGAATGAAAAAAAATTACATGTCTTTTCCCTGACAAAAAAAAAACCCTCTGAATTTCCATGTCCAATTTTATAATAAATGGTACATTGAAATTACTTAATCGACCAAAGACTTCAGAGCAGCGTAGCGTTCTTAGAATCTCATGGGGTTTTTTTTGTTTTGTTTTTTTTCAGCATAGGAAATGAACAAACGAGCATTGGAAAAACAAAGTAGGGATAACCACAACCACTCAAACCGGCAGTAATGGAAATCTAATAAGCCAATAAACACTGATGCTGCCAATACCCTGATACCCCTGGACTTTGTCTCTAAAATCCTACAATTCCCTGACTTCCCATGTCAGGAATAGATTGATTAAAATTCCATGATATTCCACATCTTCCATAACCCCCTGAACTGCACATTTGCACGCTAAATCTTTGCAAACAGCAAATGCCTTTACATTTAATACTAAAAAGGCATAATGACCTTGAATAAGCGAGATAGGTCATATGTACTGTAACCTGTATTGCATATGTCTATGTTGCTGTATATGCAATATGCAAGGGACAGCTACAGTATGTGTGCTATGCGCACAACATGCTATGGAAAATGAACTTTGTGAATGTGAATGTGAATTTTACAGACTTTCCCCATAGGGACATGACATAATACTATAGCATACCAATGATCACTTCAGTCATTCAAACACACTGGCCCCACAACAGTATAATGTAGTATTTGTCCTTCAAAACATATTAAAGTAAATATGATTTGTATATTCAAGTAAAATGAATTTTGAGCTTGAGCACAAAGAATTTCAATACTTATAAATGCTTATTTATGATGACAATAAACTTTGAACTTTGAACATCGAAATAATATTACTAAAATAATCACTTTAGTCATTCAAACACACTGCCCACAACAGTATATTCATCCTTCAAAAACATATAAAAGTAAATATGATTTGTATATTCAAGTAAAATAATATTACTACACAGGTCAAAACTAGGCTAATTTATAGTGAGCTGTATAACGCTATTATCTCCACTGACACACACACACACATACACACACACACACACACACACACGTATACACTACACACACACACACACAGACGCGAGGTTGTGTTGGGGGCTCAGCCCCGAGTGTGTGTCTCAGGAGTATGGAGCTGTCCCAGAGAGTGGGGAAGGGAAGGGAAGGGAGAATGCTACCTCACTTGCCCTAAACTCCTCACATGGTGTAACGATCAAGACGG
>NC_084994.1:39533295-39553295 GCF_963854185.1 Sardina pilchardus
CAACTATTGCTCCGGTGACTCTCTAAATTAATGACTAGGGAGTAATGGTAGGACCAAGGGGGGCATGTTCATTACTGTTATGTATCATGGAGAAGGAAGGATGAACAGAACAGATTAAAAGGAAACAAACGACTGTGCACTACATCTCACCCACATACGAGTTTGCCATCAGTCCTTCATCAGTGAAAGACACAGCCACCAGCATGTGAAGACAATACAAGGTTCATACGGACCCTTTCCTGTGAATTCATTCTCCTTACTTGTCACGTGGTCATTGTGATACGTAAGGGATAACGGACGACGCGGCGTTCGGTTCACAGAAATAAACGCGCGGCCGAGGTGGTAGAGCGCGTTTAAGTGCATTTACGGAGTCAATTATTATTTTATTTATTCCGCTTATTCCACTGTTGCGTTGTGTTCATCTCCTGTTATAATTCATGTCACCGTTTTAAATCGCTCAAACAGTCTTGTTTGTATACTTCTTTCCATCACATATATGAAAAAAAAATTCTAAGCTCGCAGGACAAACTGCTGTTACTCTGTTCTAAATGAATGGTTGCTATGGACAAAAGCCAGTCGTCAGTTCTATCTCTCCCATGGTCAGGTGCACATATCCCAGGATTCTGATTAACCTCGGCTTTGAAACATTTCTATTTTACTTAGCCTACATGCCATCCAACTATAGCTAAAATCCACCTCCATCATATGCTACAATGTCATTATGTTCTGAACGTCTGAATTTTACAGCTTGGGTGCAAGGTGATGGTTCATTTAAACTTCACAACGAGTTCGGCAAATAATTTACAAATGACCTGTTCGTGATACAGCCAACAATTTGAAGCTACTTCATACAGTAGATGTGCAAATAACATGTGGTTAATACCTGTTCTAAAGAATGCAGGACAACGGGAAACTCAACCAAGCAGTGGAAAAAGTATATATAATAACCCTTTCAAATTCCACACCAAACCATAGTCACACACAGACACACACATACACACACATACACACACACACACACACACACGCATACATCAAGGTCATAGTGCTTTATAGCGCTAGCTTCAGTTGCGTGTAACTCCTTTAAAGCTTTAAAAGGAGGAGAGCCAATTCACTACACTGATGCATTATCGGAAGGTTCAGGGCCCCGCAGGTCCTGTGGAATTTCAATTTCCAATTTAAACAAGTATCTTTTCATCAATACCTCTCTCTGCGCCGAAAATGTGCAGAGCCCGATGCAAGTGTATGCTCACCATTGACACGCGTGGCCCCCGGCATTGCAAAAGCCCAGGTTCCTTCACACTCAAGGCCCTTAGAGGGAGAGGGAGTGTGAGGCCGTGTCGTCGTCAGTGTGACTCTCGTTCACATCTGTTTAATGTAGAGAGTTATGGGAGCATGTGCATGCAATCGCACTGGTATGCATGCCTCTGGTATGTCAGTGGGACACACAGGATACATTCACACACACACAGCCCACTAAAGTGCACACAAAGCCAAGGACACACAGTTACCCTACAACACATACAGGAGCACATATGCCCTCATGCATGCACACACACACACACAGATAATGTAACACACAGACGGTAATATACATATAGAGACAGAGACACACACATGCAGTGATAGACACACATACACATACGTGCACTCACACACACACGCACACACACACACAGTCATATAAATATAGAGACAGAGACACACACATGCAGTGATAGACACACACACACACACACAGACACACAGACACACACACACACACACACACACACACACACACACACACACACACACACACACACACACACACAAGGTCACAAGGCCGGGTCTACAAACAAGTCTCAGAGGCTGGTTAGGTATCAGTGTCTGCGAGCCCCATTTATTTGCCTGCATAACATGACACTCTCTGACCCTGTAGACCCTCGCCCTAGAGACAGCAATCACACACGCACACACACACACACACACACATACACACACACAGACACATACTGTACACACACACGCACACAGAGTAACACACACGCACGCCATTGAGATGTCATCCAGTGTCTGACACATGGACCCCCCCCCCACTCCCCACTCCCCCCACCCAAGAATACCTGCCATAGAGGACAGAATGAGAGAAGTGTACGCACTGGGCCAGTTATGCATCATCTCATTTATTTGATTAATTAGGCCTGTTAAGTGTTTCCATGAGTTTCTTAGCTGTTTACATATCTTTTTTTTTCCATGGGGAAATTAAGTTGATGGAAAGGTAGAAAGAAATAAAGGTAGAAAGAAAGGTAGAAAGGGTAGAAAAAGGTAGAAAGAAAGGTAGAAAGAAGGGTAGAAAGAAAGGAAGGTAGGTAGAAAGAAAGAAAGAAAGAAAGAAAGAAAGACATGTGACCCAAGACAGGTTACAGGCTTAGGACTTTCTGGGGCCCTGACCTCTTGTATTAATGTTGTTGTATTATTGTTAACATAATGTTAATTAATGTTGTAATGGTGTTGATGCAGTCTGCCAAATGGTATGTTTAGTTTCTTCTTCTTCTTCGTCTTCTTCTTCTTATATCATTTTCATTTTCATTTTCTAAATATTTATCTATTTGATCCTCATAATATCTGGTCACACATGGATGATTTTAGTTTCACTGTGATTTCCCATTTCTAGCCCCCTATCTGTTGACAGTGAGGATTACACATAGACTGAAATTAGGTTTAGGATTAGTCTATGAGGCCAAAGGTCAGATGATGGTTAGGCTTAACTGACAGTGATCTGAGAGGTGTTTGGCTTTGATTGCTACTCTAGCAGCCATTTCACTAGATGCAACTTAAATGATACAAGGATACAAGGAGGGTTATTTGTCACATGCACATCATTACTAAAGGAAAGAATTAAAGTATGAGCTACTCAACGCAAACATACACTCTTAGGGGTTTTGGGGTGCTATATAGAGGGGTTCCTTCAATGGGGTTCCTTCAATGGACCCTTCAAAATGGTTTAAGTGTGGATAGAGTGCACCCTATCCACAAGGAGAATGCAATCCCTGCTTGACCTTTGCAGAAGATGTACTGTACATCATATATACCGTATATACTGTGAGCACATACCATTACAGCACAGTGTCTTCCGGTATGGTCTTAAATTACATATCATAGTTTCCCAACTATTAGCCACAGCTTATACATTGATTTTGCAAAACGTCTTTAGCTACAAGGTTAATACAAAGGGGCAGTTAATACACAGGAGTAGTTAAAATGGTATTAATATGGTTCTGTTTCTTTTAACTTGCATAAAACACTGTGCTGTGGCTTATACACAGGAAATTACTGTTCACATAACATAGCTTCAATGACCTCAAAAACAACAACCTAAAAAATTTGAGGGCAAAAAAAAATTGGTCTGGAGTGTATGTAACCCATTCAGATATCACTATGCTCGAAAAAGATCTGTTTGGGTCAATCAAATCATTGATTGGCCGATTGATCGAATAATTTCAGTTTACACGATGATGGACATGAGCATCAGTGCAGCGGTCCTCCAAGTCACCTGAGCGCATCTCAGTAGATTTCTTCAGAACATGATCATAATCAAAATGGTGCTTTACTGATGAGAATTGGAGTCTAGCTAGGTCAGGATGCGCATAACATACAGTATATATGGACAAATGAACACTTATATTAAGGACCCAAATATAGTCCTATTAGTCCTGTCTCCAATGCCGCGTGGCAAGAATTTCGTCATCAATACAGCATGCGTGTCGCGACGCATGCCTTCCAACAATTGTGACCGCGCGTCAACGACACACGTCTTCTATGGGTACAAATGTGCACTGAGGAGCCGACCACCTTCCTAAGGCAGCGCGGACATCTAATCAGAACACAACATCCAAACGTGCATCCAAATATAACATACATCCCAAACCGCATTTAAACAAAAAGTCCACGGGTCAACTTATCGAGCTACAGTACGTCCCCACAAAGTGTGTCAGTGGTGTGCTTTGTAAGAAGCAGACACACAGCCATGTTGCCCAATTTCCTACTAGCCATATCGCCCAATTTCCTACTGCTCTAGGTCAAACTGAATAGAGCTGTCCACTAAGCCACTTAAAATGAATGAATGCAAACACGTCATGTGTACACATCACATCTCTATTATAGAGCTGATATCGCTTCACCTCAGCTTCTAAGAACAATACGGCACACGGGCCTAATGCATCATACGGAATGGTGACACGGAGGCGCACAAGAGACCAGAGACTGACCGCACACTCAGGGTCACACTGCCACATTCTGGACTATGGAGGACGCTGCACGGCTGATTCCCCTTGTGTGTGTGTGTGTGTGTGTGTGTGTGTGAGAGTGACATTTTGCCATCGAGTGCTTCTCTTCTCATATGTTGAAAATGCCTGACATTTACAAAGCATTTAAATAATAGGTCACGTCCAGGAAAAAGGATGGAAAAAAAGAATGAAACACAAACGTCCAAATGTGGGAGTTGTTCGCTGCTGATGGAAAGATGGATACTGTGTGTCTGAATGTGGCGGGTTGATCTGCATGTAGATTTTAAATGCAATCTTATTTGAGGTACGTATTTCACACTCCACCACAGAAGGTTGCGGTACCTGTGTTTCAGATATATGAGAATTTCCTAGAAAGGCTGATTGGATTCTGCCTTTCACAGTCACTTTCATCTACAATGTGTGTGATAGTGTAGCTCCCTTTCACGTTCAACACTCTCACACCATAACTTGTGTGAGCGTGAGGTGTGTGTGCAATGTGTGTGCAATGGCTACCGTCAACAGTCACACTCTCTCACACACACACTCTCTCTCACACACACAGACACACACCACTATTGAGATCCCGTAACATTTTGCCAGCTGCACTCTCCAATATCCAATATTCGATCCCTACCATTGTTACCATTGTTTTTTAAACAAAAAGCCCTGAATCGTAACTGAGCGTAACTGGTAAAAGGAGTTCAGTGCAGGCGTGCGGGGAAGTAAAACAATGGACACTTAAGTAATCAAATGCCATCAGTGGACAGTGGCCGGCCAGCTTCACTCTACACAGTTCCTTCACTCAGACATGGGGGCCACGGCCAGACATGGCCACTTAAAGGTACAGCCATTGCGCAGGAAGTTGCCGTTTGTTTATGTTTATATTCAAATGTATTACAAATCTCAAAAAAGATACAATCCTTTTGTCCAAAACAACCTACATTATATTTTTAAACAAGGGCCAAACAAAACACTCCAGAGAGGTAAGCTCAGCTCTCCATACCAGTATTCCCAGAGAAACTCGACACAGGGTTTTGTTTTTATTTTTTAGTGTGTGGCACTTGCTTTGTTTCCAGTTTTTGCAGTTTGGGCATTTTTTGTTGTTGTTGTTGTTGTTGTTGTTTGTTTGTTTTTTACAGTGTTCTTATGGAATGGGCAGCTAGCGGATCACAGGGAATTTGTGAACAAGGCAAAACATATTATTAAATAATATAACATATTAAACTATGTTATTCCCTTAATTTAGACGAGTTGATACATACCTCTCACTTTGATAGCATTTAGCTAGCCCAATGAATAACATAGTTTAATATGAAAAAACGGTGAAGTGTTCCTTTAAATGGCCACTGGCCAGTGGACACAGCCTCCGATGAGAACAAGGGTTGTGTGGAAGCCTTGTGTCCATGTGTCATCCCTTACGTCCCATCAAGGGAATATGTCAAAAAAAAACCTGACTGTGGGACAGTAAGGACACACCATGCCACCTCAATAGGGAGATGGCCCCAGACCATGCGGCTAATCTGACGACCTTTGTGAAATGGCACGTCCAAAATCACTACACACAAAGACACAGACAGACAGACGCGCACACACACACATACACACACACACGTAAACACACGCTGTTTTGAATGGCATGGCCTGAGGCAATATAATGGGCTTCAGCTGTGTGCAGTCTGCAGGGTCTCTCTCTCCCACCTCCACCGTCCACATCAGGGCAGCACACTACACAATACACACTACACAATACACACTACACAACAACTACCTCACAATACACTTACACACTAAACACTAAACACTACAGTACACTACATCTGCCTCACAATACACAATACACACAAAACACTACACACTACACTACATCTGCCTCACAATACACAACATCTGCCTCACAATACACACTACACAACATCTGCCTAGTGCCTCACAATACACTTACACACTAAACACTACACACTAAACACTACATCTGCCTCACAATACAGACTACACACTACACCACATCTGCCTCACAATACACACTACACAACATCTGCCTCACAATACACTTACACACTTAACACTACATAACATCTGCCTCACACTACACACTACACACTACACCACATCTGCCTCACACTACACACTACACACAACATCTGCCTCACACTACACACTACACACTCCATCGGTCTCTGGTCCACCATCGCACTCTCTCTCGCTCACAGTACCACAACATAGATCCATACGATGGAACCACACAGTAACCGTACTGTATGTGTGTATCTGAATTAGCCTCTGGTATCACCCTCTCTCACTCTCTCTAGTGCTATTGATGGACTCCAGTGTATACTCCTAGTCTGCCCAATCACCCCCCCCCCCCCCCCCAAACACACACACACACACACACACACCTACTCATCTCCGCCCACCCCCTCCGCCTCTCCGTCTCTCTCTGGACAGTGCTGACGGCGGCTACGGCCCTCACATTACATTTGCCTTCCGGCGCTATCTCTCAATCCCTCTCTCTTTCTTTCTTTCTTTCTTTCTCTCTCTCTCTCCGATCCCTCCCTCTGTTGCCATGGTGTTTTCCGTGGGGTACCGTAGGGGGTGTTCTTTTTAAAAAGGAAGAGAAGAAAGGGGAAAAAACACACACACACACACACAAACACACACACACAACCTGAGCTGGTGTGAGTTGGACAAGGCCAGGATCTGGACAACGCTCCATACATTACCATAATTACAGCCAGCCAGACGGCCATTCTATAGGGTGTCGGAGAGAGAGACGTGGGGGGAAAGGGGGATGGGAAGGAGAGAAAATGAGGGAGAGGGGGACAGAGAGGAACAGATAGACGGAGAGACTGGTAGATACATACAGATAGATCTGGAACAGAAATAGATCTTGTCTACAGATATACAGAACATCTCTGTTTTTCGGTCTGAAAGACAGCACAAAATGATAATGTGTATATATATATATATATATATTTGCATTAAAAAAATATTCATATTGACTTTTCTGTAAGTGGCTGTGAGTATCCACTCCTATGTGCTCATATGGATATGTGTGTGTGTGTGTGTGTGTGTGTGTGTGTGTATGTGTGTGTGTGTGTGTGTGTGGTATCTGTGCGTGGGGTGCGCGGCGCTGGAGCTGGTGGTCCGGGGCCCTGACCGTACGGGGCGTACGCCGGCGTGGGTCTCCTCTGGTGGGCGTCCCAGAGCGCTGCCTCCCGGCCCCCATCCCCTAGCACGCTGGCCTTGAACTTGAACCAGGAGCCCCTCCGTCCCGCCTGTGATTAATGAGGCGAGGGAAAGGGCGCCCCCTGGGGACAGAGCAGGGGAGCGCAGGCAGGAGGAGGCCGGGCAGGGCAGGGCAGGGCAGGCAGGCTACGCAGGCATAACCCATCCACCCCACACACACATTGCAGTTAAAGTCCTTTCTGATTTTTATCGAATGCTAAACTCAAACCATCTGTGAGGGTTTCTGATAAACGGAGATGAGATAATATGACGCAGACGCCACGGGGTGTGAGGAAACATGGCGCGTTTTATTTGGGATTATGGCACGGAACACCACAGATGTTGCCCTTTCATCGCCACGAGTTGTCATTATTTGGATTTGGATTCACTAACTCAATATATAGGAAACCCCTTGAATGAGAATCCTGGACCGGCGTGCACTCATTATGGTTATACAGTGAACACTGAACTGAGGTGCGTTCACATTCGCAAACATGGGCGAACATTTTGAGAACGTTGGACAAACAGTTTTCCCGCTAGCCTTGAGCTTTTCGGCGAACGTTTGCAAACAATCGCATACAGTCAACGGGAGGTTGAACTTGAGAGTGGAACCTGACCTTGATGAAAGCAACAAAGCAATTACCGTTACAATTGAATGTGAACACCAAATCGTTCAAATGTAACTGTTCAAAGAAAACATGCTCATCACGAACATTCGCCACGGTTTGCCAAATTTGAACGCACCTCTGATCTACTGTGTGATCTCTCCACCACCACTGCGCTTGCTAGTGCTATATGACCTTAAATCATCAAATTGTTTTGGATCACATTACACAAGGTCAAAATAACATGCTTAAATGAATGATGTTCAATTGTGGACTGTCTTCGATTTGAGATGTATCGGCGAGATGGGGTACAGCGAGAGAGGCCTCCGTTTTGAAGAAGACATCATAAAAACGGTGCTGTCACACACACACAGATCCAGATAACCCTGGAGACCCTGCAGTCGTATCATGCAAGTGAAATAACATGAAAATCAAAGACCTCTGGACACACAAACACGCGCGCACACACACACACTCACACACACACAAATAAATAAATAGTGGGGGAAAACGCCAGGGACAATCTCACTGCGGCACAAACGACAGGCGCACATTCGGAGGTGTGGTCCGATGGCATGACACAAAGGACTTCATGAATAATAAACAGCTCCATCGCTACGGCTGGCCGCCGAGAGATTTCTCCCTTTCAACTCTCTCTCTCTCCCTCTCCCCCACACACACACACACACACACACACACACACACACACACACACACACACACACACACACACCACACGGCTTGTCTCTCCCGCCTCAGGTCATGCCTCCATGCGTATGCATGAGGCCCTGTTTCATATGCATCAGCTCCCATCATCTCCTCCTGCTCACAACACACAGCCTGCGACACACACAAACACACACACACACACACATGTGCTCTCTCTCTCTCTCTTACACGCACACACACACACACACATGCATGCACACACAGACACAGACACACCATTAGGAGCAATGACCCTCACACACACACTCACATTCAGACACACAAACTAGCACACACACATTGGGACCATTGATCCATCCCACACACACACACACCGCGGTCTGGGCAATCCCCCAGGATTACTGGCCCCGTCACATTAGAACCTCCATCAAACAATGGGGGCGCGCACACACACACACACACACACACACACACACACACACACACACACTAACACACACACACACACTAACACACACACACACACAAACACACACACACACACACACACACACACACACACACACACACACACACACACACACACACACACACACACACACACACACACACACACACACACACACACACACACACACACACACTAACACACACACACACACAAACACACACACACACGCACGTGAGTGGACATACACCTCGGAATAATAGTGCATGGACACACACACACACATTTACATATATTTGTGATCATGCATCAACAGACACAGTGTGAAAATAATAGGTAAAGCAGGAGAGGGGAAATGAGAAGTCTCAGTTCTTTTTCATGTTAAAGCTACCGGGGGCAGATTATCCCTCATGGGGCGATGAGAACGAGAGAGAGACAGAGAGAGAGAGAGAGAGAGAGAGAGAGTGGGAGGGAAAGAGAGAGAGAGAGAGAGAGAGTGGGAGGGAAAGAGAGAGAGTAGGGGAGAGAGAGAGAGAAAGGAAGATATATGTATACAGAGAGAGAGAGAGAGAGAGAGAGAGAAAGGAAGGAAGATTGAGAGAGAGAGAGAGAGAGAAGTCATCTCTCAAACTGGTTTCACCCTCCCATGCGGCGTAGTGGATAACCCCCAGCACGATAGCGAGAGAACGTCAGTCTGTGTGTGTGAGTGTTTGTCTCAGTATCAGTGTGTGGTTTTTTTTGCTTTTGTGTGTGCATGTGTCCGTGCATATGTATTTGTGTGCTTTTGCCATTGTTTGTGTGTGTGTGTGTGTGTGTGTTTTTGGCAGTGTTTCCGTGTTTCAGTGGGATCCGTGTTGCTTATTCTTCTCAGCGGGATGTTGCAAAATGCCTCCACACGCAGCATGTCTTGTGAATCTTAAACGGCCACTGTAAGCCACACACACACACACACACACACACACACACACAGTCCGAGGGCCCGGCCACAGGACCCGCTTCTCTCATCTGAAAGACCGACACCAGCAGACACATCTCAGAGACTGACCTGTCACTAGCCCATATCTGGCACAGTGTCGGCACGGTGACGGCCCAGTGTCGGCGTTAAGGCCATCAGCTCTCTGGTCACCATGACATCCTCCCTGCAGGCTGATGGACCTGCTAGGGGCTGGATAAGAGATGCATCAATCCAAATATCCCCCCCCCCCAAACACACACACACACACACACACACACACACACACACACACACACACACACACACACACACACACACACACACACACACACACACACACACACACACACACACACACACACACACACACACACACACACACACACACACACACACACCTCTCACTGTATTAGATCCACATCTATGGGACCGTGATTACCATCACACACTATAAATCACGTGAGTTTTTGAGCTGCACTCACCACTGCTATGGGGGTAAACAGACCACAGGGGGCTTCACATTATAAATGTCTTGAGATTGCCTTGTTAAGCTGAGGAGATTCTCCAAGGAGTTAATTTTTTATTCATTTATTTATCTATTTTTTCCTTTTATATCTAACGACATTACAGAGTAATTCTACACACCCTGCTTTTCTAGCAAACCCACTCTCGACAGCAGAACCGGACGTGAATTTAACACGTATCGGCTTTCCCTTTTTTAAATAGCCATTAAAGGCCACGGCCCTCGTGTGGGGCAGGGCACATACAGTCTCGGACACTGGACACTGGACACTGGACACTGGACACGCTGACAGAGTGAGCCACAGGATGGGGGTGGGGTCTCCGTACTGTACCGTACTCACTGTACTGTAGCTTCACTGCCTCTCAATAGGGAGGTGCTTTAAAGACAGAGCGTTTGGCACACGGCCATGCAGTTTGCCTCAGGAGGAGTGCTCTCCTATCTAACTTTACATTACATTACAATACATTTGGCTGACACTTTTTAACCAAAGCGACTTACAACATGGCAAAAAAAAAAAACTAAAAAAATTGAGCTTTTCAGGGTAAATTCTAACAACACATTTTACAACATTAAACTTACTGGAGCTTCATTGACTCTCAAGTGTAAGTGGGTTTTAAAGCGTTTAAATCTGGGCATAAGTAACAGCGCATTCTGACAAGGATCTAGTTCTGTGGTCTCATGCTGGACGCAAGCTGCAGGTTGGCCAGACCTCCAGACCTCGACCACCATCACCCCCCCACCTCTACCTCCAGAATGGGCAGCTCTCTGGCTCTAAAAGGGACCCTTGAACTGGGGCAATTTGCATCCCTGCTTCTCCAGCTGGGCCCACACACCAGCCCACCCTCACCCCCCAAAATCAGTCCCGGATCCAAACATCTTTGACAAATATGGCCGCCACATGAGGGGGAGGGGGGAGTGGGGGGGGGCTAACGTTAAATAGACCAGATGGGGTTAATTCCCAGCTTCTTGAAGCCCTCGATTATGGACCATGCAGGGCAAAAGCGGGGAGGGGGGGTGGGGTGGGGGCAACAAAAAAATTGTCGAGGCTCTGTACCAAGGGGGGTTGGGGAGGTGGGAGGCATCACCCTTGCGTGGCATACTGCCATGCGGATCCATGCCAGCTCGGTGTGTTCGCTAATGGCGGCTGTTCGTTAATTACTGATGACGGAACGGGGAGGGGGTCCTTTTAACTCCAGCTAGCCTTTCACCATAGAGGGTGGGGGCTCACTCTGATTTACTCTCACACACACACACACACACACACACACACACACACACACACACACTCGTCTTTCCACAGATATTCATACCCTGCGACTCAAACAAGGAAATCCGATGAAGGTGTTCCAAACGCATCGACACACACACACACACTGTGCACGAGCTGGTAGCTGAGAGCTTTACATGTTGACCTTAGGGAACCAGGGAGAGATGCATGTGTTGCTTTGGCAGCTGCGTTCGGCAGCATTAAAGGGCAATATGTGTTCAATATGTGGCTGGGGCTCTCACTTAACCGCCGCTATCTGATATTTCCACAGCGCAGAAGGGGCTCGCTGTCAGGCGTAAGGTCAGCTCGAGCTTCCCTTACAATAGCACTATTGTGCCAGAGCATCTGTTTATTTTTACCGTGCTGGACCCACTGTGATGTTCGAATATATAAGCGATCGCACTCTCCGTTCGAGATGGAAAAAAAAAAGCGCGATAGGCTGTGGTGCTGGTGGGAGTCCGCGGCTTCTTAAGCACCAACAAATCAACGTCCGTTCAAAGCAAATTAGGCGAGTGATTCTTTGAATAATCGCCCCACATGTTTTCGTGTTTGAAGACGAGGATCAGAAGTTTTAACCATGTTGTGAGCCTAGGGCACTAGAGTTTTGTATGCATTTAATCTGTAAAAGTGTGTCGACTCCCCCCCCCCCCACCCCCCCCACCCCCCCACCATCACTCTAACAGATCGTAAACCAGCAACATAAGGCCCCTGGCAGATGACCACTGCACACATGTCCATGTCGTATCTGACACAAGATGGCTACGATGGCAACCAGTCCGGGACTCAGTAGCCCACGGCGGGCCTCGGAATTGGAACTTCCAATGCCGTACAAACGACAGAGGAGGAAGAAGGAAGAAGAAGAAAAAGAACATGGCACATCATACATCTGCGCTCGTCCATATCTTCGCCCTGAGGTGACCGCTCCATCATTCCCCGTGTTCCACAGCGACAAGCGCACACACACACACACACACACACACACACACACACACACACACACACACACACACACACACACACACACACACACACACACACACACAGGCACAAGCGAGACGGTCATCGGCAGCGTTTCTGCCCACCAGGCCTATCGCACAAAGGGCCTCCACATATCTCAGGCCTCGGCTGGAATGAGAATCCACGCAGGGAGCGCCCTGGGGCCGCGGGCGATGGACGGGATAAGTGAGCGGTCACCCCTGCTCGACCGTGCCCGCCCGCGCCGCCCGCCCGGCCCGCCGCTGATGCTGCTGCTATTCTGGAGCCTCTCTCTCCGCGGCCCAATATTGCCGAGCCGATGGCCGAAGGGAGGCATTGCCGGCCCGCAGCGCTCGCTCATGTGATTGGGAGCATGGGATCGCGGCCACAAAAGATAGCTCAGTTCATTTACTGCTATCACACAGATGCCCTTGAGGTACACTCAGTGGCCCGCACGTCCAGTTTCACTCGCTCTCTCTCTCACACACACACACACACATACACACACATACACACACATACACACACACACACACACACACACACACACACACACACACACACGGGCATGTCCCACACCACTAAATAGCACTTAATATTGGCTCCATCTTCACAGACACACACACAAACACGCTCATACAAGGAAAGCAGGCACACAAATAGGGTAGTAATTCATACACATATTCCCATACGTTCTCCCATCACTGCAAATGCACACATATATTACCCACACACAAACACATTTGCCCACACTCTATAACTGTAATTAGGTCAGGTCAGGCCCACATATCCTAACACAAACCAAACCAAAAGACACACACATACACACACACACACACACACACACACAGGTGTGAAAGAGTGGTGAGAGTGATCCCTGGCTGAGAGTGTGCCACCACACAGGGGTCTCTGGATTAAACGAGAGGGTCACTGCAAAGAGTCATGGACAGCCACTTCAAACAGCACTTTTCATCTTTACTCGTCTTTTCATCAGCCTCTCCATCATTTCCCTCCTCCTCCGCCTTTTCCTCTCTTGCTCCCCCCCATCTCCCGTCCCCTCCTCTCTTTGCTTTGGCAGAATCGCCTTTCATCTAGAGAGGAGACGGAACTGCTGCTGCGTTTGACTAATTATGTGTGATCTCCTCTCTCTCTCTCTCTCTCTCTCTCTCTCTCTCTCTCTCTCTTCTCTCTCTCTCTCTCTCTCTCTCTCTCTCTCTCTCTCTCTCTCTTCTCTTCTCTCTCTCTCTCTCTCTCTCTCTCTCTCTCTCTCTCTCTCTCTAGAAGTTCACCACATCCAATCCTTGACGAAGAACAGGAGAAGACGACGACAGTTGAGCAAGAATGATCAAGAGAGAGTGAGTGAGAGAGAGAGAGAAAGAGAGAGAGAGAGAGAGAGAGAGAGAGAGAGAGAGAGAGAGAGAGAGAGAGAGAGAGAGAGAGAGGGTGAGAAAGAGAGCAACCCAAAAAGTGACAGTGTGCTATCGCAGCATCTGAAATTGATTTCACAAAATGCCCGTAACCCGGGCCTCCTTTGCATCACACTAAAAATGAGTAGTGACAGAGAACATAGTGCTCGCCAATGAAACGCAGAAAACAGACATGTCAAACAAAAAAAAAATGAAGTCTGGTCTTTTTAAAGCCACTACTATACAGTACTGTATGTCCATGTCAGTCTTATTTGAGATCACGGTAGGCCCTTCGTTGGAGTTTTTCTCAGACGTAGCGAAATCAACGAGCAAGCCCACAGTCACACCCATGCCCACGCCCAAGGCACTGGGCTCAACCTTAGCAGACCACGATTAGCATATCTGGGGGGAAAAAGTATACAAAAACGTACTAATTCCCTTTCTCATTAATGATTAAGAACTAAGCATTATCATTATAATCGAAGAACCCTTCTCAGCAAGCTCTTTTAGAAAAGCTCCTTGGAAATGCTAATTTGCGCTGACGCCGCATGATAAATACCGTCTTACTGCCCCGGTATGAATATGCAGGCCCGCAAAAAGACGTTATGAATATGCGTAGCATATTTTCAATATCATTGACGCACGTGAACTTTGGTGCCGGTCGCCAATTACCACGGACGAGCTCGCTAATTATGCAGATTTATTCTAAACATTAGCATGATGAATTAGGTGCAAAATGGGGTGGCTACACATGAATTAGTAAGTATTATGAATAATTACAATGAATAGTTCGCCCCCTTGATGCGACTCCTGGTCTTGATAAACAAAGCTTTAATTACGAGAAAACATCTGGGGATTGTAGTGACCTTCATTAATCTTGGAGAAGTCTCTGCTGCTCGACACTTTGATGCATAGCTGTGCAGATAGATAGAGGACCTGTTTGTGATATGTGTTTCTCATAAAAAAAAAATGCATGCATCAATATTCCGTGCCATAAATAAAATGTCATAAATTTTTTTTAAATATTTCAAATATATGCTAATAAAGCTGCATTGCCCATTGAATATTATCATTTGCCTTCCCATTCACATGTTGTTGCCCATGAACTCTTGTTTGTGTATGGTACTAGCTTTAACTACATACAGCAGACAGCATGCGTGTATGAGTGAGTCGACAGTCGGTAGCCTATACTTGTATGCTCATACATACAGGATGCATTCACTGCTTCAAGCTGAATTCCATGGCATATTTTTCTTTGCTCTGTTGAATGCCTTGGTATCTTTTCACCATATCAGGAGAATTAAACAAGCTTTCCACAGTGTGGTCATGGTGGAAGCCAGAGTGTGTTCCTTACGATAACGCCGTCCAAAAAAAACCATGTCCTCGTGGTCGGAGCGCTTTTTCCAGAGCGTGGTCGTGGCGATTGCCGCACGTACGCGTGCCTCTTGCGCGATCCTTGAGATGAGCCAACGTGAGGTGAGAGGGCGAGCGCCGAAGCGTGCCCTTTGACCTGCGTGGGCGGCCAATCAGAGCATCCATCAGTCCACTCATCGCCCCGACCGACGCGGGGGCCTCATGGGCGGGTGAGGGAGGCCAGGGCGAAACGTTCGGCGGGCGGGAGAGGAGCGCAACCGTGCGCCACATTTCACACCCACACCACACTCCCTCAAGGCCACGGAGGTGGACATGGGAATGGGCGGGTGGGGGTGGGGGGTTGGGGGGGGGCCAAGTCCAGCGCAGCCGCTTCCTCTGGGTCAGTCTGCTTTTCCCTCTCTACTGAACTGGCGGCTCGAACCTGAACACAAACCTCCACCCATGACCCTATAGTGAGGAACAAACGCGGTAGCACAGTCCAGCCTTCTGATCCTCAGGGCCAGAGCATGGCCTGTGTGTGTGTGTGTGTGTGTGTGTGTGTGTGTGTGTGTGTGCAGTCTTCCAGCCTCTGATCAGGGATCAAATGGACATGTGCCTCTTGATTAACGTCCCTGGTCGGCCTTTGCACATATACACACATGCACACATGCGCTCCTAAACACACACACACACACACACACACACACACACACACACACACACACACATATGCTCTGGCCAGGCTCCAAGGAAATATTTGGCACGCCAGCGAGGCTCTGGGAGTCAGAGGCAGGGGGGTCTGGCCGGAGCTCTGGGGATCAACAGGGGAGAGTGAGGGGCAGGGGAGGCCGCACGGCCACGGGGACCAGGAGCAGACCGCTGCTGTCAGAGGGGGGGGGGGGGGGGGGGCAGTGGACGCTACGGTCAGGCAGCAGAGAAGATGAAAATGACGGAGGAGGAGGAGGAAGAGGAGGAGGAAGAGGAGAAGACCGTAAACTGTAGAAAGAGGGGAGAAGAAAGAACACACATCAGGAAAAGAAGAGAGGAGAAGAAAGAGAGGAAAGAGGAAGAGGAAGAGGAAGAGAGAGACATAAAGAAAGAAAAAAAGAAAGAGGAAGAGAGAGAGAATGAGAGAGTCAGTGAGAGAAAGAGAGAGGGAGGGAGAAAGAGGGAGGGAGAATGAGAGAGAGAGAGAGAGAGAGTAAGACCGCTTAAGAGATAATTACTATATAAACAGCCTGCTCCAAAAAAAAAAATATTTATGTTAAATCTCCAGTTACACTGGAGGTGCATTACTACCATGTAAAGTTTACCTTTGTGACATTACCACCTACCTATGTAAAGAACACAGAGTTTACCTTTATGAAACTCTCACAACAGATCAGATCAAACACACACACACACACACACACACACACACACACACACACACTGTGTCATCACCACCAGCAGCACCAGCAGTCAGCGCTATGGCCCGCCATGTCAGGGTTGTCACGGTAACCTGATCCTGGCAGCTCCTGACACGATCCAGCCGCGTCTTGACGCTCACGCTCTCTTTCGCTCGCTCTCTCTCTCTCTCTCTCTTTCTCTCTCTCTTTCTGTCCGACCGTAAAACAGAGAAATTACTACCACATGTGCCTAACTGAGTGTGCTGAGCTGAGAGCTCCCTCCACTGTCCACCCCCTGAACACCCTCAACAGCAGGCAGAGAGACAGACAGAGAGATTGAGAGAGAAAGAGAGAGAGAGAGAGGGGGAGAAAGAGAGAGAAAAAGAGATAGAGAGAAAGAGATAAAGGGAGAGAGAGAGAGGGGGAGAAAGAGAGAGAAAAAGAGATAGAGAGAAAGAGATAAAGGGAGAGAGAGAGAGAGACAGGAAGAGAGAGGGAGAGAGAAAGAAAGAGAAAGAGAGAGAGGGCGGAAAAAGAGACAGAAAGAGTGAGAGAAAGAGAGAGAGAACTCCCCTACCAACCTGGACTTCAGGCGCCCTCTAGAAACATCTAAAACCTTAAAAGCCCAAGACCAGGCCACATCCAAACAAACTGTTTGGATTAACCAAATCCCCCAAAACCTAAAAAACCTTTATAACAAATATTGGCCATCTACAACACAATCCCAAAGCAAAACACAGTGCTATTTGACCCTGAACAGGAAACACACACTTGCCCATTACCTAACAAAAATGAAAGAAACAAATCTGAGAAGCACACTAATGAAATACAGACTCAGTGAACACCGCTTAGCCATAGAAACAGGACAACCTGAAAAAAGGCCTGGCTTCCAAAAGACGAGCGTCAATATCAGCAGTGCAGAGATAGGATGCTGTCGAAACAGACTTACACTTTTTAACAGAATGCCCAATTCATAATTACTACTTAAGAAATGTACAGGCAAAATCCCTGATTTCAATGACCCACTAAACCTGAACAAACTACAGTATACTTGTGGGGAGAAGACACCAACAGCTGTACTACTGATGCCCATATGTCCTTGCCTGTCCCAGCTGTGACACACTTGGTGAATTCTGTATGTGTATGTGACACTGACACAGACACAGACACAGACACAGACACAGACACACTAACACACACACTAACACACACACACACACTGACAGACACAATGACACACACACTGACACACACACTGACACACACACACACTGACACACACACTGACACACACACACACACACACTTTCAACACAGATTTACATTGTACATAGTTTTGCAGTCTATCGCGTATGTACCGTATATTTCTTATGTGATTGAATGTGATGTGTCCAATGCACATAGCTGTTGCAATTTTAATCGTAACATTCGGAAGGAAAATTGAAATCAGATTAAAAGGAAGACAGCGGGGATGCCACGGGGATTCCACCCGCTAATTAACCTCATCTTCTCTTGGAGGAACGTGTACCCCTCCCCTGATCACCCCACATTTGACCTTGGCTCGCTCTTTCAGCTGACCACATGAGGGCTTCAAGGCCCCCACGCTCTCTCCACAATTACGCTTCCATGTCTGATTTAGACACACACATTACAGCATAAAAATGATTCTTCCTCACGAAACAGGCTCTCTCTCTCTCTCTCTCTTTCTCGCTCTCTCTCGCTCTCATAATCATTACGTTTGTTTAACGTCCGTGTTGTTCGCGCTTTGAACCGGCCCCGGTCACCCCGCATGCATAATGCATGAGGTCCGCGTCCGCCCGCGAAACACGGGACACATCTCGCTAGCGCATAAAAGAAATATAATATGATGCTAATGGCCGATAATGAGCGTGTAGTGGTACAATCCGCCCGGCCGCTTGCATAATTCTCAACGAGCGAGCGCCGAGCGAGCCGGTGCCCGGGAGAACGAGCTCTGACCGCGGCCGGTTTCGGGGAGCCCGTAATGTCCGTAGCCTCGGGGGTGCAGGGGGGACGAGATTGAAATGTAAAAAAAAAACGTGAGGCGGCAGGCTAATTTTGCCCCAATGTCTCTGCTGGACTTCATCCGTGCCCCGGGCAGAGATTGAGGGCGTGGAGAGGCCGAACTGTAATTTGCTCTTTTCCAGAAGCTGGGTTGTCTCCCCACAGACCTGGAGGGAGAGAGGGAGAGAGACAGAGAGAGAGAGAGAGAGAGAGAGAGAGAGAGAGAGAGAGAGAGAGAGAGATAGAGAGAGAGAGAGAGAGAGAGAGAGAGAGAGAGGACTGCTGCTGCATGAGCCATGAAGACCAGGAAGGTGGAAGGTGTTTGCTACAAAAGAATTTCCCCACTTAATTTAAGGTTCCGTTACTGATCATGTCTGTCTTCCTCTGAGACTCTCTCTCTATACACCCTTTCCTCTTTCTGACCATCCTCCACTACACTCATCATCACACCACAATTCCCTGAGCTTTCCCATTAGCCTGTGCCCTTTGTTATGATGTATGGATGATACAAGTACAGTATGCATGCATTACAATGATACGATTCATGTCTACACGTCCTGTTGTTTTCCGTGACACATTCCAATGCTGCAAATGCCAACCCACCGACAGCACTGTTTGAAGTGGAGGGGGTGTACAGTCACAGGACAGCCACGGACCACTGCTGCGCCACCGACACTGGCACTGCCATGGTCTCCGTGGGCCACCCCACCCCACCCCAGTCCAGCTACCCATCAGCCACCTCTTCACAGTCTGATTACTCTAATTAAAATCCAGCAGCTGAACACACTGCTTCTGATTGGGGGAGGCCATCGCGCAAAGAAAAAAAACCCCGCACCACCTCATTTGCATATTTTGTTCGTTAATTAGTATGGAGTAGCAGGTGTGAAGCTATAATT